>NC_080395.1:3061346-3366730 GCF_030265065.1 Corythoichthys intestinalis
GTGACTTGTACACGCCACAAAAATCGACTGGAAGTGACTTGTACACGCCACAAAAATCAACTGTAAGAGACTTGTAAACGCCACAAAAATCAACTGGAAGTGGCTTGCACACGCCAAAAAACTAACTGGAAGTGACTTGTACACGCCCCCCAAAAAAATCAACTGGAAGTGACTTGTACACGCCCCCCAAAAAAATCAACCGGATGTGACTTGTACACTTCCACAAAAATAACCTGGAACTGACTAGTAAACACCACAAAAATCAACTGTAAGTGACCTGTACACGCCCCAAAAAATCAACCGGAAGTGACTTGTACACCCATCAAAAATTAATCTTAAGTGACTTGTACACCCATCAAAAATTAATCTTAAGTGACAAAAATTAACCGGAAGAGACTTGTAAATGTAAATGATTTGTACACGCCCCCCAAAAAAATCAACCGGATGTGAACTGTACACACCCCAACAAAATCAACCGGATGTGAGCTGTACACGCCCCCCAAAAAATCAACTGAATGTGACTTGTACACGCCCCCCCCCCCCCCCAAAAATCAACCAGAAGTGACTTGTGCACGGCCACAAAAATCAACTGGAAGTGACCTGTACACGCCCCAAAATATCAACCGGATGTGAACTGTACACGCCCCCCCAAAAATCAACCGGATGTGACTTGTATACAACCCAAAAAAATCAACCGGAAGTGACTTGTACGCGCCCCGAAAATTTGCCTGGAAGTGACCTGCCCCAAAATTCCACAGAAAGTGATCCATAAATGCCCCAAAAATCCACAGGAAGTTACCTGCAATTACCCTAAAATCAACAGGAAGTGATCCGTAAACGCCCTAAAATGAACTCGTTGCCATGTATTGGCTGCCACTGACAACCGTAGACGTCCAATCTGTTTTAAGTGGGAGGGATGGCAGCAACATGTAAAATAACAAATTGATGAACAAATATATTTCTGGGTTTCTGGAAATTTCTACAAAAAAATTACATTATAATTACTATAAAATGAAAAGAAATTGTGAACATTCACTGTTTATTTATTGTTTTATCTATAAATAATTATCAATTAATAAAGTTTGAAATTAACTAGGTTAGAACTTACTTATTTTTACTTTTTTTGAACTATTAAGAGGCTTAAAAAAGCATATTTGTACAATTTCTAGGTCAACAATGTGCCAAAACAATGCATCGATTATATAAATTGTCTTTGTATCGGTTGTCAAACAATTGATTAATTACGTTAGCAGGTTAAGGATATCTCACCTTCTCAAAAACGGGCTTGTTGTTGTTGACGTCGTCCACGCCGACCACTACCTGCGCTGTCGACGACAACGCCTGAGGGCCGCCCGAAGCGTTGTCGTCCGTCGCCGTCACGTTGAGGATGTACTCCACGCCCACCAGGTGAGGCGGGGGACTCGAGCGTAGTCGGATCAAACCTGGACGATCACACAAAAACATACGACTCAGCTGATTTGATTCTATTTTCTAATTCATTACAGCTATTAACGTTTAGTGATATGGAATGATTTAAATGTCTTGGTACTTGTATTATTGTGGTTTTACCCCAATTATTAAATTATCGTGGTGTGTCAGTCTTGTTTGGAATGGAATAGAGCATTTACAGTGCCTTACAAAAGTATTCGGCCCCCTTGAATCTTGCAACCTTTCGCCACATTTCAGGCTTCAAACATAAAGATATGAAATTTAATTTTTTTGTCAAGAATCAACAACAAGTGGGACACAATCGTGAAGTGGAACAACATTTATTGGATAATTTAAACTTTTTTAACAAATAAAAAACTGAAAAGTGGGGTGTGCAATATTATTCGGCCCCTTTACTTTCAGTGCAGCAAACTCACTCCAGAAGTTCAGTGAGGATCTCTGAATGATCCAATGTTGTCCTAAATGACCGATGATGATAAATAGAATCCACCTGTGTGTAATCAAGTCTCCGTATAAATGCACCTGCTCTGTGATAGTCTCAGGGTTCTGTTTAAAGTGCAGAGAGCATTATGAAAACCAAGGAACACACCAGGCAGGTCCGAGATACTGTTGTCGAGAAGTTTAAAGCCAGATTTGGATACAAAAAGATTTCCCAAGCTTTAAACATCTCAAGGAGCACTGTGCAAGCCATCATATTGAAATGGAAGGAACATCAGACCACTGCAAATCTACCAAGACCCGGCCGTCCTTCCAAAATTTCTTCTCATACAAGGAGAAAACTGATCAGAGATGCAGCCAAGATGCCCATGATCACTCTGGATGAACTGCAGAGATCTACAGCTGAGGTGGGAGAGTCTGTCCATAGGACAACAATCAGTCGTACACTGCACAACTCTGGCCTTTATGGAAGAGTGGCAAGAAGAAAGCCATTTCCCAAAGATATCCATAAAAAGTCTCGTTTAAAGTTTGCCACAAGCCACCTGGGAGACACACTAAACATGTGGAAGAAGGTGCTCTGGTCAGATGAAACCAAAATTGAACTTTTTGGCCACAATGCAAAACGATATGTTTGACGTAAAAGCAACACAGCTCATCACCCTGAACACACCATCCCCACTGTCAAACATGGTGGTGGCAGCATCATGGTTTGGGCCTGCTTTTCTTCAGCAGGGACAGGGAAGATGGAAGATGGATGCAGCCAAATACAGGAACATTCTGGAAGAAAACCTGTTGGTATCTGCACAAGACCTGAGACTGGGACGGAGATTTATCTTCCAACAGGACAATGATCCAAAACATAAAGCCAAATCTACAATGGAATGGTTCAAAAATAAAAGTATCCAGGTGTTAGAATGGCCAAGCCAAAGTCCAGACCTGAATCCAATGGAGAATCTGTTGAAAGAGCTGAAGACTGCTGTTCACAAACACTCTCCATCCAACCTCACTGAGCTCGAGCTGTTTTGCAAGGAAGAATGGGCAACAATGTCAGTCTCTTGATGTGCAAAACTGATAGAAACATACCCCAAGCGACTTGCAGCTGTAATTGGAGCAAAAGGTGGCGCTACAAAGTATTAACGCAAGGGGGCCGAATACTTTTGCAAGGCACTGTATAAAGTTAGGATGAGAAAAAAAATCTAATTTCTGTTGAAACAAAACTAATACTAAACTTTATTTTTAGGCCATGTCTCGAGTGCTAAAATTGAAACTCTCAAATTCCCCTATAACACCAAAAAGCGGGCTGGGGATGTACCACATGGCAAAACGTTTTTCTTTCAGCGCCATTTGCGGTTGCTTAGCGACGCAAAGGAGCGACGGCGGGCCGATGGCGCTTTGGGCTGCGTTCCCCCCCTCGTCATGCGTCTGGTGTGGGCGACTCATCTGCATCCCACTCGGCTTTGAATGACTCTCTGTGTGTGCGCTTTGTATTCATCTCATACCCCGGCTGCTCTGTTTATGTCGTGTGTGTGGGCTTGAAGTGTGAACAGCGCTTATTACATCCTCCTTATCTTCACGGGCCGGGCCGCGCCGGGCCAGGTGCTATCGCTGTCATGTGTTCATTTGCTTGCTGTTTTCAGAGAGCGCGGAATTGAAATCGTATGTATGTGTGTGAGGGTGCGTGTGTTCACTGCGCGCAGTATACATCCATCTACTTCTGTTTACCCGACCGGGGGAAGGTGATGGGAAAGATTGCAACTGCAAGATGGACGATTTGGAGGTTGTTCATAGCGTTAAAGCGTGACCCGTATCTGTGTGCGCGTGTGCGAGAGAGTGTGTGAGGGATACGGGAGGTGTGTCTAATAATTAGTGTTGCACTGATATCATTTTTTTTTTGGCTCCTGATACCGATTCAACCAACCGACTGCGTGGTAACAGTCGATGCAAACTTGCTAGGGTCATCAGTGGAAACCCTGACAATAAGGGCGAAAACGAGACGTTTGGCAAAGAAAACCCTAACCCAACAAAAATAACCTTTGAGTACAGAAATATTTAAAATACCAGTGGAAGAACAAATGCAAATGTCAACCACGTCTGCCACCAACGAACAGTGTTGGGCATGTTACTTTAAAAAAGTAATTAGTTACATTACTCACTACTTCTTCCAAAAAGTTAGTAACTGAATTACTCTATAGTAAAAGTAACAAGTTACCAGGGAAAGTACAACAAGTATATTAAGTATATTAAAAAAAGGCATGTCCGATATTTTTTTGCCGATTCCGATACTGTGAAAATGACGTGATGCCGATCGATCGGGACATCTTTATAAAGGAGTAAATGTAATGCGTTAGTACCAAACTCTGTGTACACATTGCACAAGAGATGGACGATCGGCATCAGGGGGAAGTGAGCCTTGAGGTGTTTGTCACAATAGCGGATTCAGGTTTGGTGTGAGTGTGTGTGTCTTTGCTGGTGACACACACGCAAACAGACAAGGAGAAGGGAATATGTTGCGAAGAGCTCAGTCCAATTTGCAGCCACAGAGAGGTGTGAGGTGAAAGAAGAGGTGTCACACACATCGCCTCGCATTAATGCACGGATGCGCACATACACAGGCGGTGCAATCCAAATCGACACACACCAACACAAAAAAATACTGGGTAACAGCGGCAGTACAATTAAGCCAAGGAAGGACTTTTTTTTTTTTTTCCCCGCTCTGTCGTCTTTTTTGGGTGTAGCGAAGCGTCGCCTCTTGTATCCTGATGCGAATCTTTGACATGCATACCAGCGCTCCGTCTCGTCTCCTCGCGTGACGTCACCATCGGGTGATGGCGCACCCCCGGCTTTGGAGTCTTAGTGGTTTCCTCCTCACAACCTCGTAAACATCTAAGTTGGTGCACCTCCTTCTATTTCACAATGCTACAAATGTGTTTATTGTGCTAATAGAGTCATTCACGTGATGTGTTAATACAGCTTACAGTCAAAATGAATTGGACGTCTATCTACAGCAGGGGTCAGCAACCTTTTTGGTGTGGAGTGCCACTTTCAAATTTTCTTGTCAATCAGTGTGCCACCCCAAGATTAATGACGCGCATCCGAATTTTTATATCCAGCAGAGCTGTAATTTTACTCCAAATAAAAAAAAACATGGACATACATTTAATTTGTATAACTACCATTCGTCTTCATCAATTAACTAAAAACTAATGCATATTGTAGAAAATATCAAAACTTGAAAATAAGTGCAACAGTAATAACAGCTGTACAGCTGTACCATTTTATGCAAACATATCACACACACACACACACACACACACACACACACACACACACACACACACACACACCCAGCACGCAAAGGGGAACAGGTGTGATTCTCAGTGCAGGTCTCCCACAGTAGAGAGAGCCTTCAAAGTCAGAACAGCCGACTCTTACATTTTGTCTTGTTCACTAGCTTAAACAGTGAATTATATGCACAATTTTATATTTTATATTACACATATAAAAGATGCCCACTTTAATGTGTTCCTTGGCCCTGTTTTCTATGAATTTTCATGTTTTGTCCCGTAGTGGCGTTTGACACTTGTTGTGCGACACACAACACTCTCGAGGCATAATGCACAAAAAGAGCTACTGGAAGTAACCAGGCAACCAGTTGTTACCGGTATCCGAAGGAGCCGCTGTCCCCTACAATATGATCGGCTTACTAGTTAAGCGTAGAAGAGGAATTGGGCGTCTGTGCGAGAAAAAGAGAGGGAGGAGCAAAGGAAGGTGTTGAGAGAGAGCGGAGAGCGCCGTGAAAAGGAGAGAAGAGGCTGTGTCCCCCGCTGGTTTTTGTTTTGTTTAATAAAAGTCTCCAGTAAAACGCCATCCAACGCGTCACAGTGTTTTTATACACATTGCCACCTCTCCGAAGTAAGCACTGGACGAATCGACGGCAACGAGCCACGTTAATCGCCGGTTCACTCCATACTAAAGTGCAAGCATCGCTTCACCCGCTGCCCTGACCTGACAGCTGGCAATCGGGGTCCAACCGGAGTGTTGCGATGCGCTGGGACAGGGGTGTACAGTCCCGTATCTTAAGCGACCGGCCTCCGCGCCGGGGCGAGTGTGTGACATCGGGATCTCAATTCAAAGCCCGGCGCGGACGCCGGCGATTCGCCGGCTGTCTACTCGCTTAGTAGCCCGCCGGCCTCCACGCTGGGGCTTGGAGTAACAGCACTAAAAAGTGCAGATTGGTGACAATGTGTACTTCCGCCAGCTCTCTGACTGGTTGGCTTCGTGACACGTTAGTAGCGGGTGCTGAACTGAGCGCGCAGAATTGAGTGCGCAGACGGGGGAAAAAAACGACGAGCGCAGGAATCGAGAAATTGAAGAGCTGGAAGTGTGCTCAAAATCCATAATTGTTCGCAAATAACGCTATAGGCAGAGGGGTCGGGAGGGACGCTCCTGTAAAGCCCTAAATAACAGGGCGTGCAACTAAAAATGTCTTAATTTCAGGTAAAAAAAAAAAAAATGATAATAATATTTTGCCATGCGCTCGCGTGTCACTGGTTAACCCATCGCGTGCCAGTGCTGACACGCGTGTCATAGGTTGCTGACCCCTGATCTACAGCAATGAGTTGACCCTTTATGAAGGCACTCATTTACTTCATTGGCTGCCATTGACGGCTCTAAACATCTAATTTGCTTCTCCAATTCAAAATTGATTGACGTCTAGGGGCGTCAATGGCACTGAAACATGAGCCAGTCATCTCACTTTAAATTAATTGGACATCTATCCTTGTCAATGGCAGTGAATAACTTGAAGACTATGATATACAGTGGGGCAAATAAGTATTTAGTCAACCACTAATTGTGCAAGTTCTCCCACTTGAAAATATTAGAGAGGCCTGTAATTGTCAACATGGGTAAACCTCAACCATGAGAAACTGAATGTGGAAAAAAATACAGAAAATCACATTGTTCGATTTTTAAAGAATTTATTTGCAAATCATGGTGGAAAATAAGTATTTGGTCAATGCCAAAAGTTCATCTCAATACTTTGTTATGTGCCCTTTGTTGGCAATTACAAAGGCAAAACGTTTTCTGTAACTCTTCACAAGCTTTTCACACACTGTTGCTGGTATTTTGGCCCATTCCTCCATGCAGATCTCCTCTAGAGCAATGATGTTTTGGGGCTGTCGTTGGACTTTCAACTCCCTCCACAGATTCTCTCTGGGGTTGAGATCTGGAGACTGGCTAGGCCACCCCATGACCTTGAAATGTTTCTTAGGAAGCCACTCCTTTGTTGCCTTGGTTGTGTGTTTGGGATCACTGTCATGCTGAAAGACCCAACCATGTCTCATCTTCAATGCCCTAGCTGATGGAAGGAGATTTTCACTCAAAATCTCTCGATACATGGCCCCATTCATTCTTTCCTTTACACAGATCAGTCGTCCTGGTCCCTTTGCAGAAAAACAGCCCCAAAGCATGATGTTTCCACCCCCATGCTTCACAGTGGGTATGGTGTTCTTCAGATGCAATTCAGTATTATTTCTCCTCCAAAAACGAGAACCGGTGTTTCTACCAAAAAGTTCTATCTGACAATTACACATACTCCCAGTCCTCTTCTGGATCATCCAAATGCTCTCTACTGAACCGCAGACGGGCCCGGATGTGTACTTTCTTCAGCAGGGGGACACGTCCGGCAGTGCAAGATTTGAGTCCCTGGCGGCGCATTGTGTTATTGATAGTAGCCTTTGTTTCTGTGGTCCCAGCTCTCTGTAGGTTATTCACTAGGTCCCCTCGTGTGGTTCTGGGACTTTTTGCTCACAGTTCTTGTTATCATTTTGACACCATGGGGTGAGATCTTGCATGGAGCCACAGATCGAGGGAGATTATCAGTCGTCTTGTATGTCTTCCATTTTCAAATAAATGCTTCCAGTTGATTTCTTTACACCAAGCGTTATACCTATTGCAGATTCAGTCTTCCCAGCCTGGTGCAGGTCTACAATTTTGTCTCTGGTGTCCTTCGATAGCTCTTTGGTCTTGGCCATTGTGGAGTTTGGAGTGTGACTGACTGAGGGTTGTGGACAGGTGTCTTTTATACCGATAATGAGTTAAAACAGGTGCCATTAATACAGGTAACGAGTGGAGCCCCGTTAGACCTCGTTAGAAAAGTTAGACCTCTTTGACAGCCAGAAATCTTGCTTGTTTGTAGGTCACCAAAGACTTATTTTTCACTCTAATTTGGAATTAAATTCTTTAAAAATCAAACAATGTGATTTACTGTTTTTTTTTTTCCCCAGATTCTGTCTCATTGTTGAGGTTTACCCATGTTGACAATTCCAGGCCTCTTTAATCTTTTCAAGTAGGAGAACTTGCACAATTGGTGGTTGACTATCAACTTTAGATAGGTATTGGCATCCATGATAAGAGTTTCTGTCATTTTTATTTTCATTTTACCGTATTTTCCGGACTATAAGTCGCGTTTTTTTTCATATTTTGGCTGGGGGTGCGACTTATACTCAGGAGCGACTTAGGTGTGGAATTATTAACACATTATGATATAATTTCACATGTTATTTTGGTGTTTTGCAGTGACACTGATGGTTTTGTAAAGTTGTTAGCATGTTCTTATGCTATAGTTATCTGAATATCTCTTTATAGCTATGGCCATATTCGCGTTCTGCCTTTGGCAGTGTATGTTCAATTGTATTATTGACTTTTTTATCTTGAAATGGATGCATTTAGTTTGTGGCGCTTTCACGCCCACGTGAGGGCGCACTCGCACTTGTTTACGTGAAGAAGAGTGCTCACACGCCAGAAGAAGACGGACAGCTCCGTAGCTCTGAGTGAGTGGGCGAGTTAGCGAGAGAGAAAAGACGGCTGCGAACCTACTTTCATTGTTTATGCTTTTAAATCATCTTTACAGAGGCAACGCCTGCGTGTATCATCTTTTCTGTTGTAGTTGTGTGTTTTCCACCCGCGATCGGACACTTAGAGCCAGTTGTGTGGTGTTTGAACGATGTGCTAATAATAGCGAACGCATGCTAACCTGTTACTTATTACTAATAGTACCTAATTATCATTTATTTACGTTGATGCCAACCTGTTTTCTATCGAGGACCAAATTGATTCAGCAAATTATACGGACGTCCAGCATTGTCTTTTGGGAGTTCGCTGTATGGCCAGGACCGAGCCGTAGCGTACGACAGTATATTCACATTTCGTTGTTCATGCACTGTACACTGTACATTTATTTAGCATGTTGTTCTCTATTGTATTTTTATATTAAATTGCCTTTCAAGATGACATGTCTGTTCTATGTGTTGGATTTTATCAAGTAAATTTCCCCCAAAAATTCGACTGATACTCCGGTGCGACTTGTATATGTTTTTTTTCTCTTCGTTGGGCATTTTATGGCTGGATCGACTTTTACTCAGGAGTGACTTGTAGTCCGAAAAATACGGTAATTAGATGGGGCTTGGCAAGGCAAAGGCTTTTATTTTTCTTGAAGAGAAAAACTTTTGCTAAAATTTGCCAAAAACATTCCCATTCATTTTTAATGAATAAAATTTCCCATTTAAATTTCCAATTCGCCATTCATTTCAAGGGTGAAATAAGTTCCATTCACTCCCATTGATTTCCAAATCAGGGAAGCGAGTTTCCCCCAAATCAACAGGAATTGACCTGCTTATCAAAGTCCTAAATGATATTCGTCAAAATACAGATGCAGGCAAATCATTTGTTCTGCTACTATTGGATCTTAGCGCCGCATTTGACACGGTTGATCACACCATACTACTCAGCAGATTGGAATAGTGGGGAGGGCTTACTGACACTGTTCTTCAGTGGTTCACATCTCATTTAGATGATAGGGATTTCTTTGTGTCAATCGGAAACCATCAGTCAGAACGAACCAAATTCACGTGTGGAGTCCCTCAAGGGTCAATTCTTGGACCACTCTTATTTAACATCTATATGCTTCCCCCAGCTAAGATTATGGAACAGTATGATATCTCCTATCACACCTATGAAAATAACACACTACTCTACATTTCTGTGTCCCCACTTGATTATAGTCCCTTAGTCTGCCTGAGTAAATACATTCATCAAATCAATGAATGGATATGCCAGAATTTTCTCCGGTTACATGTGGATAAGACAGAAGTGATCATTTTTGGGCCAAAAAAGGAAAGGTCAAAGATAAGCAGACACCTTAGTACAATGACACTTACAGCTACAAATCACGTCAGAAACCTTGGCGTAATTATTGACTCAGACCTAAAATTTGATACCCATCTAAAGTCCGTCACTAAATCTGCTTATTACCACCTAAAAGATATAGCCAGAATTAAGTGGCTTCTGACTCAACAAGACTTGGAAAAACTTATGCATGCATTCATTTCCAGCAGATTGGACTATTGCAACGGTATATTTACAGGTCTTGATAAAAAGTCAGTCAGGAAGCTGCAGCTAGTACAGAATGCTGCAGCCAGAGTCCTCACAAATACAAGGAAACTGGATCACTTTACACTGGTTTTGAAATCGAGGATAGCCTATAAAATACTACTGCTCGTCGACAAAACACTTAATGGCCTTGGACCAAAATACATGCTTGATTTGTTAGATTCCTATGAAACATCTAGACCTCAAAGGTCGTCTGGAACCAGTCTCCTGTTTGTTCCAAAAACAAGAACCAATGAGGGTGAAGCAGCATTTAGTTATTATGCTCCTCACCTCTGGAACAAGTTACCTGAAGGTCTGAATTATGGTCAAACTGTTAGCTCCTTTAAATCAGGGCTAATAACGCTTTTTTATTTAGCACTGCTTATCCATAACTGTCTATATATTTCAATCTATTCCTCTTGTGCTGATCTCCATTGCTGATTTCAATGATTATTATTATTATTAGTTTTTTTTTATTCTATTCTTGATTAAATGCGATGTTTATGTATAATTTTATATCCTATTTAGATTGTCTTGGTTTTTACGTTCTATTGATTTTAATGTGATTTTTATGATCTTCATGTAATGTACAGCACTTTGAATTGCCTTGTGTTGAATTGTGCTATATAAATAAATTTGCCTTGCCTTGCCTATCGACAGACCGTTACCCCGAAATGGCCCAAAATCAACAGGAAGTGACCTGTACTGCACTCAAATAAACAAAAAGTGACCTGTAATCAACAGGTGCGCCCGAAAAAGGTCCCCCAATTAACAGGAAGTGACCCCGAAATGCCCCGAAATCAACAGTAAGTGACCCCGAAAATGCCCCCAAATTCACCAAAAAGTGAGCTGTAATCAACAAAAGGCCCCCACATAAACATATTATAAACATAAACCCTAACCCTGTGTAATTTCACAGTTTCATTTGGTCCTGTAAGCCCTTGAATCAAAAGCAAACTCTGATTGTTGATAATAAGTATTGTACCAAATCTGTAAAAACATGGAACTGATAAATTGGTCACTTAGCGCTCTGGACAAGATCTTCTCTACAATGCGAACAGAACCTGGACAACACCCATGTCTGAGCAAAACTTTCAAGTCTGGATTTATGGAGGATAGCTGGGGAAAATGGCGGCCGCTGTGTCTGACCACACTCGAAGTTGAGGACATCGAGGACATCTACCTGTTCATCACGCTGATGGCTGTGATTCTTCTGCAAGGGTTTGGAGCCCACTGGATTCGTCGGATCATCATGAAAGTGCTGGGAGGCCAAAGGAAATCAGTGGAATTGACCAGTACGGCCCTGAGCACTATCACTGGAGTGCACGCCAGCCTCAACAAGGCCTGTGACGACATATTATAGGTGAAGAACGAGCTTCAACATTAACATAGTTTACGGCTCTCGGCAGGCCGTAACTCTAACTCACTCCTGCATCATGTGAGTAAACAACACTGGCGCCGCGTGCACTTCAGGGTGCCTCGGATAATTCTATATCAGAATATTACAAAAGGTGAGTGGACACAGGTGTTGTTAAACAACAATGCAAAATGAACTGGCATTCCCAATCGAATTAGCTATTCAAAATACACATAAAACTTACTCAGATTTTGGTCAAACTCTATTCAAACATTCCGTTTAGTTCAACAAATACACTGGATGGCAATATTTAGTCACAATATACACTATCCGAGGTTTCATACGTTGTGAAGCCAGCACTCAAATGATCGTGAAGTTCAATGCATGGACCAGTAAACAGGGAACTACGGCATCAGTCGAGGGACAAAACACACTAATTGGCTTGATTTTTACTATAAGTAATTTAAAACTCGCCATTGACACCTTGTGGTGTATTTCAATCACTATAAAATTAGTATAACTTGTACTAACATTTATCTTTTAAGAACTACAAGTCTTTCTATCCCTCTAACAGAAATAATATTAATAATCTTAATGCCATTTTGTGGATTTATTGTTATATTTAACAAATACAGTACTTATGTACATTATGTTGAATGTATATATCCTTCTTTTGTCTTATCTTTCCATTCCAACGATAATTTACAGAAAAATATGGCGTACTTTAGAGATGGTTTGAATTGCATTTAACTACGATTAATTAATTCTTAAGCTGTGATTAACTCGATTAAAAATTTTAATTGTTTGACAGCCCTAAAATAAATAAATACAATAATAAATAAAATCTTAAAATGACATTGATTCAATTTTTTTTCCATTCTCTTTTGTGTTTTTTCATTGCAAGCAAAATAAATGAAGAGATTACTACCAAAGCATTTGTAATTACAATCATTTTCTGGGAGAAATTGAGCATTATCTGACAGAATTGCAGGGGTGCCAATACTTTTGGCCAGCACGGTAAGTGTTTTCGTTAAAAAAAAAACAATTAAAAAAAAAACTAAGACTAAGACAAAAATTGGGAAATGGCTGCCATAAACAACACTGGACAGAACGTCAACCTGAAATGGCCCAGAGAACTGACCTGGAAATGCCTCAAATTTCAAAAATCAGCAACCTGATATACCAACCATCACAACAAAGCTACCGTTACAATTTCTTCCATTCATTTCTCCGGGGAGAGTTGGGACGGGGCCATACAATCCCAGCCCGGCTCCCTGTTTTTAATGCATCACACACCAAGGTTGTGGGATGGTTGTGACCTGTTGGGGGAGGGTGCCTCACGCTTACCTCCTCACGGCAGGCCCGCCATCCCTGAACCCTTTTTAATGCACCACATACATCATACTCCACAGGAGTACTCCGGCAAAGGGCGGTGGGATGGGCAGCTGGGTAGAAATTCCATGCTACGGTCCCACTGCCCCAAGCCAAGCTCTCCTATTTTAATGCATACATTGCACTACCCTCCCCTCAGAATCCCATCATGGTGCCTGGTAATGGCTGCCAGCCGGGAACCTGGCAGCCATAGCAATAGGGTGGTTGGCATGTCCCACACTTTTTCTCTGTGGCGTGGCTCCTGGGGCGTGGCCATCCCTCTGCTTGGGCTGCCGGCCGCGGTAATGGAGGGGAGGTCGGGGTTCCGATCTCGTGTTGCCCCGCGGCGGCTCCTCGGCGTCCTCCTGCCTCCACCTTCCCTTCTCTTCTCTGACTGGGTATCCACCCTGCGCTCCGTAGCGGGTCGCTGGCTGGGCACCGGTGTATATCTGCTTGCCTGCTCCGGCGGGGGACCTTACCCTGCCCTGGGCTTGGTGGCCCGCTGGGGGTCCCGTGGCGTGCCTGTTGGTGGGGCTGCGGCTCGGGGGCTGGGTAGGCGGACGGGGGTGGGCGTGGGTTTGGTGGTGGTGTGTCCCTTCTTGCCATCCCTGAAGGCCGCTTGATGGGTGCGCGGGTGGCCAGGGGGATCACTTGGGGCTCCCTTGCTGGGCTGCGGGAAGAGGGATGGGCTGCGCTGAACAGCCTCCCCCCCTGGGCTGGACGAGGCCCTGGGTTGGCACCCGCACGGCGTCTCCGCTCCGCTTTGTGGGGCTCACGTGTTGCTGGATGTGATAGTGCGCACTCGGGTGGGAGGTCCCGGTGCCGGGATTGGCAGTGGGGCGGCTTAGGGTCGGTTGCCAACGGGCTTACACTCTCAAGGGATTCACACGTAACCAGGTTCTAGATCACAGTGCTGATTTGTGTACACTCTACCCCTTTCAATCACTTAGCTTATAGACTCCCCCACCCCCGTTGCCCTCTTTCCCTGGTCAACAGGCCCCCAACATGGTGTCAAGCGGAAATACATCTAGCTGACAATAGCACCAACATATTGGTAGTTAGTGTAGACGTTTAATGTATTTCTTGTTGTTGTTTGTGTTTCTTTTCTTTCTTCTCTTGTGTTCCTTTTCTTCTGCCTTTGTTTAAAGATATTAGATTCATGTCATATGAAAAAATACTACAAGATTTCCAAATCAAAGGGGTCAATTTCCTTCAATACAAAAAAATCAAGGCAGCCAACAGAAGCAAATTCCCATCACTAACAGGTACGTTAGACCCACCAACGTTCGTGAATAAAAATAGTAAACATCCATCCTCAACACCAAAAAAATACTTTCAAAAGTATATAAAGCCTTCTCATGTAGCAACTCTGCTTGTCTACCAATCGAAAAATAGAATAACAAACTTTTGGTAAGATTAGATAATAACTATTGGTCCAACATCTGTAAAAATACATTTACAGTGACAAAGGATAAGGACCTTCAACTTATACAGTTCAAAATACTGCACAGATGGCATATTACTCAATCTAAAATGCTCAAAATGGGGTGTTCCCAAACAGATAAATGTGCAAGCTGCAACGAAGATACTTCAGACACATACAGTGCCTTGCAAAAGTATTCGGCCCCCTTGAATCTTGCAACCTTTCGCCACATTTCAGGCTTCAAACATAAAGATATGAAATTTCATTTTTTTGTCAAGAATCAACAACAAGTGGGACACAATCGTGAAGTGGAACAACATTTATTGGTGTAGCCCCTACCCACGTGACACGCTGGGTGGGCTCTGGGTTCAAATTTTTTGTGTAAGTGGTGCCGTTGCTAGAATTTGAATAAAGTATGAAAAAACAACTTAAATGGTTTGGTGCCTCCACTTAGTAGAATTTTAAAATATATTTACCCTACTAAAAAATAATAAGATTTCAGTCTTTCATTAAAGTAAAAATGTGTATTTTGTTTTAACTCACACAACCGAAATACTTTAAACTTTTCACACACTCATATATAAACAGAGGAAATCAAATAATGTATAAAGCAAAAAAAAAAAAATTCCCACCATAAAAAAAAAAACGTTGCAGGCCTGAGTCGTCGCTTGTGAACGTTGAGGTCAAAAACTTAGTGACCGTTTCACTTTAACAGCAAAAAAAACAATAAGTGCACTTTCTGTGTGTCTCAGTACTCACAGTCAGATGTTCTTGAGAGAGAGATAGATGGAAGTTAGAAAGAAGAAGGAAAAGAGATGAGAGATGGGCTCTGGTTGGTGGTAAGATGGTTGATGACCGTTGGGAACGCTGGGAAGACGCATGCACCCCGACACGCCGTCGACGCCCGTTTTTTCCCCTCGTGGTCCTCAAGCAATTTATCCAAATAACGAAAAAAGGTCCAAGGAGCACGCACGTCGTGTCCCTTGACAAACAGATATTTACACTTAGCCAGTGTAAAATATTCAATGCTAATTTGAAGTCTTTTTGAGTTCAAAACCAGCAAAATGTACACACACACTATCACAAGGGGAAAAAGTTTCCACTCGCGCTAGCATATTAGCACATGCTAATCGCTAGTAACGGTTAGCTTTTTCTTTTAGCTAATAAAAGCAACATGAGTTACATTGCTCATTTTAATTTACCTTAGGGATGTTTTAAGGTCCACACACTGTAGATAAACTCCGCATTTATCGTTGTGTGACGATAAAAAACTCCAGGACAGACGTTTTCCTCATTCATGTGAGCTCTGCTCGTCTGCTTCGCTCGTCAATTTGCCTCGTTCTCCCAAAGTCCCTCCCCCTTGTCGTTCTCCCCGTTGGAATACAACATCAGGCCACATACAAATAACCAATCAACAGGTTCATATGAGATGAATGACAGTTGGGAAGGAGAGAAAAAAAAAACTGCTTAACAGACATTACTGGTCAACAATATGACATCATCATAGTGTAAATGGATTATTTTCAACATTTTAACATTCTTGAACAACATTTTAGAACGTATTTATTTTTTAATAACTATCTTAACTATTTATTTATTAACTAATTATTGAAATAGTGTAGTGTTTTTTCCCTTGGGTTACACCGGATAATTTAAACTTTTTTAACAAATAAAAAACTGAAAAGTGGGGCGTGCAATATTATTCGGCCCCCTTGCGCTAATACTTTGTAGCGCCACCTTTTGCTCCAATTACAGCTGCAAGTCGCTTGGGGTATGTTTCTATCAGTTTTACACATCGAGAGACTGACATTCTTGCCCATTCTTCCTTGAAAAACAGCTAGAGCTCAGTGAGGTTGGATGGAGAGTGTTTGTGAACAGCAGTCTTCAGCTCTTTCCACAGATTCTCGATTGGATTCAGGTCTGGACTTTGACTTGGCCATTCTAACACCTGGATACGTTTATTTTTGAACCATTCCATTGTAGATTTGGCTTTATGTTTTGGATCATTGTCCTGTTGGAAGATACATCTCCGTCCCAGTCTCAGGTCTTGTGCAGATACCAACAGGTTTTCTTCCAGAATGTTCCTGTATTTGGCTGCATCCATCTTCCCGTCAATTTTAACCATCTTCCCTGACCTTGCTGAAGAAAAGCAGGCCCAAACCATGATGCTGCCACCACCATGTTTGACAGTGGGGATGGTGTGTTCAGGGTGATGAGCTGTGTTGCTTTTACGCCAAACATATCGTTTTGCATTGTGGCCAAAAAGTTCAATTTTGGTTTCATCTGACCAGAGCACCTTCTTCCACATGTTTGGTGTGTCTCCCAGGTGGCTTGTGGCAAACTTTAAACGAGACTTTTTATGGATATCTTTGAGAAATGGCTTTCTTCTTGCCACTCTTCCATAAAGGCCAGATTTGTGCAGTGTACGACTGATTGTTGTCCTATGGACAGACTCTCCCACCTCAGCTGTAGATCTCTGCAGTTCATCCAGAGTGATCATGGGCCTCTTGGCTGCATCTCTGATCAGTTTTCTCCTTGTTTGAGAAGAAAGTTTGGAAGGACGGCCGGGTCTTGGTAGATTTGCAGTGGTCTGATTCTCCTTCCATTTCAATATGATGGCTTGCACAGTGCTCCTTGAGATGTTTAAAGCTTGGGAAATCTTTTTGTATCCAAATCCGGCTTTAAACTTCTCCACAACAGTATCTCGGACCTGCCTGGTGTGTTCCTTGGTTTTCATAATGCTCTCTGCACTTTAAACAGAACCCTGAGACTATCACAGAGCAGGTGCATTTATACGGAGACTCGATTACACACAGGTGGATTCTATTTATCATCATCGGTCATTTAGGACAACATTGGATCATTCAGAGATCCTCACTGAATTTCTGGAGTGAGTTTGCTGCACTGAAAGTAAAGGGGCCGAATAATATTGCACGCCCCACTTTTCAGTTTTTTATTTGTTAAAAAATTTGAAATTATCCAATAAATGTTGTTCCACTTCACAATTGTGTCCCACTTGTTGTTGATTCTTGACAAAAAAAATTAAATTCCATATCTTTATGTTTGAAGCCTGAAATGTGGCGAAAGGTTGCAAGATTCAAGGGGGCCGAATACTTTTGCAAGGCACTGTATGTTCATGCTCTTTGGCAATGTAAACCAGTGCAAGAGTTTTGGTGGTGGGGTTGGTGGTGCGTCCCCTCTTGCCATCCCTGAAGGCCGGTTGATGGGTGCGCGGGGGGGTGTCCGATGGCTCTTTTGCTGGGCTGCGGGAGGAGAGATGGGCGGCTCTTTTTAACTGTTCCCCCCATAACCCTTTCCTGTTCGCTGCTTTGTCATAATAAACGAGGTATGTTGAATGCTCACAATGGGAGTATGTCATACTCTCAATGTGAAACATTAATACTCTTTAGACCAGTGCTTCTCATTTGTTTTCTGTTACGCCCCCCCCATAGGAAGACGTAAATGTTCCGCGCCCCCCCCAACTCTCTGCCGCCACTGTAAATATACCATAGTATCATTGTCTACAAAATTATTCTTATTATAATATAAGTACATTTCTGGATAACATTGTGTCCTTTTTAAAGAAAAAAAATAAAGTGTTAAAAAAAGAACACATCCATATTGTAAAAATACTCAAGATACATTTTTTGACCGTTTGATACTGAAAAAAAAATAACATTTAAAAAAAATCATAAAGTCAAATTGATTAGCAACATTAAACTCAAGAGGACAATATGCCAAACCATTAGACTGAAAAAACAAAAATGAATGGAACAAAAATGACAGTGTCATTGAACAGAGAGTTTTTATTTTTGCTGGAGGCAGTATCAGCTCCTTTGCTGTGGTGTTGGGTTATTTTGCATTATGTGATGCTGACAGTGCTTGCTGGTTTTCTGATGTAACACTGACAAAGCGGGACGATTGTTGGCAATATTCGGCACCTTTTAGCTGAAAAAAAAATTCCTGCTGTCCGCTGCGAACATTTTTAGACAAAGTAAACATACTGGTCTTTCCTTGTCTCCCACTGCTCTAAAAGTCAAAATCCAAATGCTACATACGCTACGTCATATTTCTTTGTCTAAGCTTTTCAAATCTCCAGTGCTCTTTGCTGTGTGCTCTTGTTTGGTTCAAAAATACTGCGCACATGCTGAAAATGAGATCGCCACTGCCACCCACTCAGCAGATGTGCAATTACACTTTCTTCTACTTCAGTAAAAAAGTATGTTCCCCCAGGTCCCATGCGCCACCCTAACCCACCAGCATCACTCTGCGCCCCACTATTTGAGAAGTACTGGTTTAGACCAACCGGGAACTTAGACTTCCATTCTCCATGTCAAACAGCTGTCCAGGACAGGTTTAAAAATAAAAAAATAAAATAAATATATTCTCCCAAAATTGTATTGTCTAGTTACCCGAATTTGTCAAATATATGCAGGATTAAAGCTGGTGCACTAGCTTTGTCATCGCGTAGCCCGGATGATTGATTTTATGAAAACAAGGTACGGCAGATGGCACTCATTTGACTTGAAGTAAACGTTTTCTTTTATAGCAGGTTCACAGAGAAGCTAATGAGGGCGACTACAAAAAAACATCCAGTCTTTAATTATAACAAGCCATTGTTTGCTGATCAATCAGGAATAATAAAATAATCCGCCGCTTCTTATTGTTTCATGATTTCAGGCTCGGCTGTGAAGAAGCCAAGGAGTCCCGCGAGGAGCGGGATTAAACACCGGCCCGGTTGTTGAAAACGTTTTAAATCTCCCTTAAGGGCATGTGCGTGTGTTTTTTCTTCTTCTGTTTTTCATTCATGTATTCTTGGATTCAAACAGCAAAGTTTTTATTGGCGTTTCATGAGATATATTGAGTTTGATGAATGTTGTCTTTAAAGCACCAAACGAAAAATCCGCAAAAAGACCAAAAGCCTTCCATAAATGACATCTTACAACTCCCAACGCGTTTCATGTTGCGCTCATTTAAAGAGCTCGGCGTCTTATAACATATGTTAAAATAAAAATATATATTTATCAGAGAGATTTTTTTAAAAAACAGGTTATAGTTTCAAGTATTACATTCAAACAAAGCCGAACTATTCCGGGACGTCAAGGAAAGTGAATTAGAAAGTTGCGAAAAAAATCAAATCTGCTTCTAAATGAGAAACTATTCTTTTAATACTAAATGATAACTCATGATAAACTGATAAACTCATTTCAGTTTTACATCAGAAGGTTGATTGGAGGTATGTCTTCATCTTGAGAAAAGTGACAAGCGCTGCTTTTTGTAAGGTGACGTGTGTAGATGGCGGCCACCTTGTGTAGGGCGACCAGGGGTTGGAAACTAGAAAAGTACACATTGCACAGCTTTGACATGTCATTTCTTATTACTTGTTGATACCAGTGACATCATTTTAGTGCCATATCGTCACTGCTGCAACTATAGTGTACCATAATATACCGTAC
The DNA here is from genome assembly GCF_030265065.1 of Corythoichthys intestinalis. NCBI lineage: Eukaryota > Metazoa > Chordata > Actinopteri > Syngnathiformes > Syngnathidae > Corythoichthys > Corythoichthys intestinalis. The sequence goes on from NC_080395.1 coordinate 3,081,271, forward strand.
TATACTGTATTATACTGTACATATTGTACTATACTATGCTGTACCATGCTATACTGTACTCTACTAATACCATATTATCCTGACAATACCATAATGTACCGTACTATACAATACTATTCTGTACTGTACGGCACTGTATGTTACTATACTGTACCATGCTATGTTGTACTATAGTGTACTATACTGTGCCATGCTATACTGTATTCTATTCATTCTATACTATAATGAACTATACCAAACTTTACTGTACTGCACTGTACTGTGCAATACGATACTGTACCCTATGGTACTGTACGATACTATACTGTACTGTACCATGCTATACTGTGCTCTACTAATACTATACTATACTAATAGTATAGCATACTATACTGTCAAGTACTATAATATACTATAATTATACTGTACTATACTTAAGTGTACTATACTGTACTTTCCGATACTATACTTTATTGTACCATACCTACTCTACTGAACTATACCATAATGTACCACAATTAAACCGCAGTGTTCTGTACGATACTATACGGTACAGTACAGCACTGTGCGTTACTGTACTGTACCATTCTATTTTGTACTATACTGTACCATGCTGTACTGTACTCTATTAATACTTTACTCTCCTATACTAGTATTATAACATACTATACTGTACTATACTGTACCATGCTATATTGTACTATACTGTACCATACCTACTCTACTATGCAGCACTACAGTATACCATAATGTACCTTACTATACCGTACTGTACTGTACGATACTATACTGTACTGTACGGCACTGTAGGTTACTATACAGCACTATACTGTACAATGCTATATTGCACCATACTGCCCTGTAGGTTACTATACAGTACTATACTGTACCATGCTATATTGCACTATATAGTACTATACAGTACCATGCTATACTGTACTCTATTCTGCTAATACTAAACTATGTATACTCAACTATATCATACTATACTGCACTGCACTGTAATGTACAATACAACACTGTACTGTACAGTACCATACCATACTATTCTGTACCATGCTTTACTCTACTATACTAATCCTATACCATACTATACTCTCGATTATTCTACTGTACTGTACTGTACTGCACGATACAACACTGTACTCTACTGTACCATGCTATATTGTAATATACTATACTATACTGTACCCAGTGTTGTCAGTAACGCAGTAGTTAGTAACGCGTTACTGTAATCTGATTACTTTATTCAGTAACGAGTAATCTAACGCGTTCATTTTTCTACACCAGTAATCTGATTAAAGTTAGTTTCCTTAGTGTCTCTGCGTTACTATTATTTCATCGCCTCATAACGTATGTAAAATGAAGATTATTGTAGTCATGTACGAAGAGCATTTTGAATAGAAAATGCTAAAATAAAAGGTTCCCGGTACGTGTTTCCATGACAACCTCTTAGCTATTTCCTGTTTTGGTCTCGTGTCACATGTGTTGTGGGACTGAAGGCGTGGGCCAGGCGGGTGGACATTGGAGTCGAGTGTTGACACGTCGCGAGGTAATGTTGATCTGTGGATATCAATGAATGAAGGTGAGTATTTTTCCTTCATTCTGGAGGGTATCAGCAAAAGGTTGGACTTCCTACATGCGCGGCCGCTTCGTAGCTTTGCTGTAGCAACGACAGGCAGTCATCACTCCAAGTTGGCAAGGTTTGTTTACATCATATGCGTGTTGCACATTTATGCCGTCAGGTGATGTATTCGTTTAGCATCTGTGGGATGTGTTGTAAGTCCGATTGAGTGTAAAGTGCTTAGTTGCCGCCACGTTTTGTGGCCAAATTGACCGCGTGTGTGCTGAGAGGACTACTTCCGGGTTGTGGACGCGCATCCGCGCCCACCACCTTTGCAATTTTGTGCAGTCAGTTTGCATTGTTTTTACATTGGCTCTGATATGCTGTGAACCATAACCCAAAATTCAGAAGTTTTGACATTAGGCTTAATCTTAGAGTTAGCAGGGTTTAATTAGTCTGTGGAGTTGATTTCAACAAATTCCAAGCAGTTTGTCATAGTGTTGTATCGGTCGCGAACGATTCGGTCTTTTTGAACGAATTGTTTGGGTGAACGAGACCGAACTAATCACCATCTGCACTGATTCGTTCTATGAAGTTGGTGGCGCTTGTTCGCTGCGTGGGAGGGCGTTGAGCAAGCGGCAGCGTCTTCTGACATCGCACACGACCAATCAGACGCCAGCCTCATCGCGGGCAGGGGAGGGAGCGGAAACAGAATCAAGGCGTCTGTCACTCATTTCCACGTGCGGCCAATAAGCAGCCAGCGTGCAGGCAGGGGGGAAAGACTGAGTTTTGTCACTTCCCGTTCAGTGATTCGGTCCTCCGGTGCCTGACCTAGCTTGCTGCTAACTTGACTTTCCAGTAATGACTATGCGGTGAACGAGTCATAAAATGAAAGGAAATGACTTTGTCACATATTTGTTAACGTGGAACCTATCAAATGCTGCTCAAACAGACAAAACACCACACAAATCTAGCGAGCATGGTTTAGTGTACTACTTTTCTCAACAGACTCGGGACTACCTATGACTGACAACATACTATCAAATTTGCAGTAGTTAAAACACGGGTAGCTAAAAATAAATAAATAAAAAAACACGGGTAGCTACGAGGCAAGCAAAAGTGAGCTGCGGTCGCGTGACGGCACTCACGGCAGTGAAGGGGGCAGAGAACTGTCACTATATGGAGGCTTCATGGCAGCGTTATTTACCTCATATGCGCACAGAAAAAATATTTAGTATTATCACCATAATACTGATTTGCAATGAAACTGTATATACATGTCAATTTTTTCCGACTGTTTTTTTTTTTTTTTTTTTTTTCGTGTCAGCGTGTCGGGTGTTGATTTGACAAATTATGTCCATCCGTCCATCATGTGCTACTCAAAAACAACGCACGCGGACACGGGAGATGTCGCAATATGTCTACATTTTTCTTAACAGACTAATGAGAGTAGAAAGGCAACATCGTAAAGAGCAAACAATTCTTTCTCGTCAGCATTTGACAATCTGAGATGGGGGGGCGACAGGGGAGCTGACCGGATTATTTTATTTGTTAATACCAGTGCAAAAATTCAATACGATCATCTTAATACTGATTTGCAATTAAACTGTCGAATATCAAAATGTAGTATTGTTTTTATTTCAGAGCAGCACATTTGACAACTAGCTATTTACACTTCAGTTTTAACAATAGTGACCTAAAATAATAGTGATGAGCATAAAAACAAAAATACAACAGAGCGAGAGGTAAATATGATGTGTTGGTCGTTCCATATTTAGAAATTAAACTTTCAATTTATTTTTATTTTCGTGACAGCAAGCATGCTGCGTTGGCTGGTAGCATATGTGATCAAGATCATGCTAAAGAAAGTCCGTGTGCCCCCGACCCCAAACCCCCACTCCCCCCACAAAAGGAAAATGTTTAACCAGGTCCTAAATCGAAATGCAAGCACGAGCCATGACTTTGAGCCCATAGAACTAGGACAGACGACGCGAAAGTTCTCCCTCGCTTTTGCAGCAGCAGGAGGGAGACGAGGCTGTCTGTGAAAGCAGAATGATACCACCTGTCACTCATTTCTGAAACTACGACGAGTGGTGCCTGTGTGCAAGAGAGGGAGGGACCAACCAATGTCACTTCCCGTTCAGTTATACTGCGAAGCGGTCTTTGGTGATTCCTTCGGCAACGTCACTTCCCGTTCAGTAACCGAACGATTCGTTTGGGCGGGGTGGGAGATGAGGGGGGCGAACGATTCGTTGAACGATTTGTTTGAACGAATCTTTTTACTGAACGAACCGGAATGGATTCGTTTACTCAAGTGAACGACAGATCCCGTCACTTGTCAGATATTTGTTAGTTTCAGGGCTCCAGAGTGGCTAAGCTAGCGCGAAATTCTGATAGTCCCCTTTAAATTCAATCATCGGAAAGTCAATTACATGTGATGACATTTTTCTGTTGTCATTCTTATGTTGAGGCGGCAAAGGGAGAAAAATGGGTAAAAAGTAACTGATAGATTACTTTTAAAGTAACTTAGTTTCTTTGATAATGAAGTAATCAGTAAAGTAACTAGATTACTTTTTTGAGGCGTAATCAGTAATTAAATTACTTTTTCAAGTAATCTGTGACAACACTGACTGTACCATACTCTACTATACTGAAATATACTATTACTATACAATACTATACGATCGATTAGTATACCATACCATACTCTCGAAAAATATATGTACTGTATGATACTATACTGTACCATGCAATATTGTACAATACTGTACCATACTCTACTGAACTATAGCATAATGTACCGTACTGGCCTGTACGATACTATACTGTATTGTACGGCACTATATGCTACTGAACTGTACTATACTGTACCGTGCTATACTGTACTCTACTAATACTATACTATACTATATTACATTACTATACTGCACTTAATGCAAATTCAAAGACACACAATGTTTGTTCTAAATACATTCACCTTTGCCTCAAATATTATTAAGTTAAATTCCCGATATTTTTTCCAACTTCATCTACATTTTCGTCATTGAAATAGCATTTTTTGTTGCAATTTCTTCTCTTCTTCGAATTGAACAGCATCTTTAGAATTCGAGTTCGGAAGATCTGCTGTACGTCACCAGATAAAATTGATTTTTTTTTGTTTTTTTTTTGCATTATCTAATGAAGCGGCTGTTAAACATATGTTCTGGCGAATAAGCATAAAGCCTTGGGGGGGCCGTACAAGTGGGATCAGCAACATTAGCACTCACGTACCTTATGCAGATGATGCCGCGTACCCAGATGAAGGAGGTAGCTGCCTCTGAACCGCCAAGTCAAATATTCACGCCATGAATCAATAATAAGACTGGCAGATTGCTGGCGCGTAAGAGGAAGTCTATTAAGCTGGTAGATTGTCAGAAGCCTGACCCTTGGCTGGCGTGCGCACTCGAGAAATCTGCATGCCGTCTATTTTCATTTCAACTCCGACCCTTCCGCCGCGACGCGCCGCTTCCTTTCCGCAGACTTGGTCTTCCAAGGCGGCCTCTTCTGTGTTCCGCCGGCTGCCGATTGTCAATTAAAATGAGAGAACGTTCCGTCGGTCGGGTGCACTTTCCCACCTGGACACCTTCATTACAACGTCGCTACTTCCTCATTATTCCAACGGGAATAGTCTATTGTAGGCCATTAATTTAGGAGTTAGGGAAGGGGAATGACATGAAAAGGAACAAAAATGATGGCTAACGTTGCTAAAATTGCGAAAGAAACTTAGGCTAGACATACAGGCATCTCTTGAACTCATTGGCTTTCATTGGCAGCGCAAGACGTCCCATCCATTTTGACTGGGACAGCTAGCAGCGAATCACAAATGGATGGGACGTCTAGCTCCATCAACAAAAGCCATGGTTGGCACCAACACCCTAAAATTCTGAAGGGAATAGCATATTTTCTCGTATTTACAGTTTGACTGTTTGTATTACTCTAACACACCTAATAAAAAATAAATAAATACCACTTATAGTTTAAGGAAAACAAGCAGAAAATATTTGACATAGGGCATAAGAGATACATGACGCCTTAATATCACAGAAACTAGGGTTGTTCGATCATGTTTTTTTGCTCCCGATCCGATCCCGATCGTTTTAGTTTGAGTATCTGCCGATCCCGATATTTCCCGATCCAATTGCTTTTTTTTTGCTCCCGATTCAATTCCAATCATTCCCGATAATTTTTCCCGATCATATACATTTTGGCGATGCATTAAGAAAAAAATGAATAAAACTCTGACTTTGTATATTGTGACTAAATATTGCCATCTAGTGTATTTATTGAGCTTTCAGTAAATGATACTGTAGCCATTTAACTGTTCTGCCCAAATGCATGATGGGAAGTGCAACCATAACTGTGCGTAGTGGTACCAATTGATATATCTTCTCTGCGTTGGGAAATAACATAGGGTGTTAAGAAAAAGAACAATTACTACCTTTCTTCCCCACATTGCTTCCCACGATATTTCTAATCGTAGGGAGAGGGATTGTAAGGCTTTAGCCAATTAAAAAAAGGCTCCAAAGGCTGCCAAAATTCACTCTACTCATTTTACGCTGCCTTACAGCTCTATATATAGGTAAAACGGCACCATTACAGATTGAACGCGACAATGCGTGAGTGGGTCGTGCAGCGCATGCGTTAATTGCGTTAAATATTTTAACGTGATCAATTTTAAAAGAAATTAATTACCGCTGTTATAGGGATAAATTTGATAACCCTACCTTAAGCCTAAACGAAAGACTGGATGAGTGTAACATATTATGTCTGTAACGTTAAATACAATTAGAAAACGATTTAATTAAAATATATAAATAAAAAAAGGCATGTCCGATATTTTTTTGCCGATTCCGATACTTTGAAAATGACGTGATCGCATCCCGATCGATCGGGACATCTCTAACAGAAACCCAACGCGTGTATCATGCAACTGACTAAGCAAGACTGACGCTGACGAGGCAAGACATCTACAAGCCCACATCTGCACCACCAACTCCCGTAATCAGTTCTTCCGGACAGTCCAGAACAGATGGCTGGACATCTTGTCTTGACAAGGAACATCCGACCGAGAAGTGAACTTTCAGCACTCACATTGCACTGAGCTGGCAAAATCCACAACCCCCGTTGCCCGGACAACAGTAACTCCCGAATCCTCCTGTCCAATCCACAAACAGACAATAATCCTAAACAATGCCCAAACCCTCCCTTCTTGCCACCCCGCGACAGCCTTCAGAAAGACTGAATGTTTAACTAATTGTTGTCATTTTTCTCGGGAAACTTTCGTTGACTTGTGTCAAGTTCAAACAACAATCCTTAGGTAGACATTTATAATATTACCCAAAATAAGGAGAGAAGGCACTCAGTTTTTTGTGAACTTGCGCAAGGAGGAACAGTTTTCATCATGATTCAAACATATCTAAAGTAAAGTAATCAAACACAATAATATCTCCTTATTGCAGTTAATTATAAAGCATTTTATTCTAGCAATTAATCATCAATACCGGAACTTTAATGTAAGCATTCATTATATTGTAGGCATCCATTAGCAATAGTAAATATTTAATAAACCTTTTTAATGATTATCTTAACATTTCCCTCCTTTTTATTCAATATTTGCAACAAAAACATAATCAGAAAGAACCTCCCGAAAGGCTTTATTCAATCGAATCATTAGACATGTCGTCGCATATTTTCATAACCTGGAGGTGGCGGAGGTGGCGGGAAGAAATTCTCAGGAATAGAAAATTCGTCACCATCATTGTTATGGAAATCACCATCTTGGAAAGCAACTTCGCAAACTACGAGACCTGTATGGGCACCTGTGTCATACTCCTCCTTTATGGCCAATAGGGGGTACAATTCCTGCAACCTTGGAGCTATAGCTGCAGAAATAAAACGGTGCTTTATCATTGATATGGTGACCTTGGAACGAGTCTGCCTCCTCGCCTGAGTCTGTTTCTGTTTCGCTTTGCAGTTTAATGAATGAATGAAATATTTATTGTCATCATCATCGGTATCATTGACAATCATTGACAATTAACTAATGTAATATGATTTGCCCGAAGGAAGGAACCAAAGAAGAAGACAAAGGCAGACGGGAGGAAGCATATGCTTATCAGTTTCCCGTCCCCCCATACAGCTAAGGACGCACAATCAGACATGGTACAGTTACATACATCACATGGCCACAAACTGTACAATAACACAATCAACAATCTGGGTTTACAATAACTCAGCGTCCAATCAAGCAGCTCGATTGTGGTTGTTGACACAGCAGTCTCTTGCACACTTGTGTTTCGAAAACTTTTTCCAGCTTTCAAAATGGAGTCAGTACAAGGGTTTAAGACTAAGGTCAACGCGCGGAGTTTGGCCTTTTGGCCGGGTTGTTGGTTTCTCGCCGGCATTGGTTGTGGGAAATGTGACAGCGCGGGTCTGGCAATTTGGCTGGAGTGATTCCAGCAACCTGGCTTGAAGGTCGGACTCCTTCAATGGCGTACCGCAAGCAACACGTCACTACCGCTCATTAATATTCATGACATTAGCTACTGTTGCTAAGTAAGGACAAGCCACCGTTTGTCCCTAATAGAAAATGAATGGAAATCGTGTACGAAGGAGATGTTTACAGAGTTAAACCTACCAATTTTCTCCGAAAATGATGTGCCTGGTGCCAAATTCACTGGCAAAGATGTGGAAGAACATAAAAATGTACAGTTAGAGAGATGGCTTTAGTGTCGAAGGCTGAAAAAGACGAAAAAAACGAGCCGACCTAAGCATAGCTTTAGCTTTTATATCGATGCGACTGACAATGACATTCTCCTGTTTCAACAAGCTATCCTTTACCATCAGCGTGGCTCAGTGGTGTTGTAGTTGTCCCCCAACCCAGAGGTTGTGGGTTTGGTTCTCCACCCTGATGAACTCGCCTAAGTATCCTTGAGCAAGATACTGAACCCCGCATTGCTCCTGGTGCTGTGTCACCAGTAGGTAGATGGCAATGTAGTGTAAAGCGCTTTGAGTACCTTGAGAGGTAGAAAAGCGCTATACAAGTATAACACCATTTACCATTTATCAGCCCTGTCTTTCTTATATATCCTCTGGTTGTCCTACGTCTCTTACCGTTCTTACGGGTAATTTAGTTAGCTTTGTGTAGCGATCGCAAATGCTACTCAGTGACAGCCAACAAACACTTTTAATTTTTTCATTGATAACACATCTTAATCCTATAATTTATTTACACTTCCCCCTTACTAAAGTTTTTTTTTTTTTTATATATATATAACAGAAACGGTAACAGTGGCAGTCAGATACTATTGTAATTCTTTTCAGGTCATTCATTGTCAGACAGAAGCAGTACGGCACAACGTTACGCTAAAAAAATAAGTTAAAAATATAAAAATGGCTTACCTCTTTGTCCTCTGACAGACCATGCCAACCCAACATAATGTTTACTGCATATGAAACGTGAATGGATTCGCCAAGCTGGTGTTAAAGTCCGCGCAAGTTGATTCGGTCTTCACATTTTTTCCTCTCGAGTTTTTGGTTTCCGGAAAAGTATGAAGAAAACATCCTTCATGTGTCATAATGTCTAGAGTCGTTTCTACAAGTTCCAAAAAAGCAATGCGTGATCGGCATGGCATTTTGAAAGATTACCGGAGAAAAGTAGCCCTTGTTACGTTGGGTCTATGTGAGGGCGGGACTATAATGTCCCACTTCGATTTTACTTCCGCTTTATGATGCAACGTCACGGTCTAAAAATAGCCTGCGTGTGGTACGCCATTCGTTACCTTACTTTTTACTGCATTAATATTGAGAAAAGTTGTATTAAAAGTCCTGCATGTGTACTTTGATGTGGTTACATTTACAGTTCTCATTTTTGTGGAACTGTAAATCCACAATTCTAAATAAGTTCTTGCCAAGGTTGGTGAATATAAGTATGAGACCTCTCCGACTACTCCCATACTCAAAACCATGTATTTTTCCTGTACCAATATTGAGAAACATTGTATTAAAAGTCCAGCACGTGTACTTTGATGTGGTTTCAGGTTACAGTTCTCATTTTTGTGGTACTGTATATCCACAATTCTGAATAATTGTGGACAAGGATGATGAATATTAGTAGTGGACCTCTCTGACTACTCCCATACTAAAAACATTCATTTTTACTCCACCAATATTTCAAAAATTAATAAAAAGTACCAAATGTGGACACTGATCTGGTTACAGTTCTCATATTTGTGGAACTGTAAATCCACAATTTTGAATAAGTTCTGGCCAAGGTTGGTGAATATTAGTAGTTGACGTCTCTGACTACTCCCATACTCAAAAAATGCATTTTTACTGTACCTATATTTAGAAAATGAATTAAAAGTACTATATTTGAATTTCATCTGGTTACAGTTCTCATTTTTTATAGTACTGATTATTCACAATTCTGAATAAGTTCTCGTCAACGTTGATGAAGTTTAGTAGTAGACATCTCCGACAACTCTCATACTCAAAAACATGCATTTTTACTGACCCAATATTCTGAAAAATTAAAATTAAAAGTCCTGCATGTGTGTTTTGATCTGGTTCCAGGTTATAGTTCTCGTTTTTGTCGTACTGCAAATCCAAAATTTGAAATAAGTTCTAGCGAAGGTTAATGAATATGAGTAGGAGACCTCTCTGACTAGTCCCATACTCAAAAACATCCATTTTTAATGTACCGATATTAGGAAAATTAATTAAAAGTACTACATGTGGTCTTTGATCTTGGTTACAGTTCTCATTTTGTGGAACTGTAAATCGACATTTATAAATATGTTCTGGCCAAGGTTGGTGAAGATTAGTATTAGCCATATGTGACTACTCCAATACTCAAAAAAATGTGTTTTTATTGCACCAATATTTAGAAAAGTTGCAATAAAAGTCTTGCATATGTACGTTGATCTGGTTAAGGTTACAGTTCTCATTTTTGTAGTACTGTAAATACACAATTTTGAATAGGTTTTAACCAAGGTTAGTGAATGTTAGTAGGAGACCTCTCTGACTACTCCTATACTCAAAAATATGCATTTTTACTGTACTGTACTAATATTTCGGGGGGAAAAAATTAAAAGTACTACATGTGGGCTTGGATCTAGTTACAGTTCTCATTTTTTTGGTACTGTAAATCCACAATTATGAATAAGGTCTGGTAAAGGTTGGCGAATTTTAGTAGGAGACGTCTTTGACTACTCCCATACTCAAAAGCATGCATTTTTACTACATTAATATTGAGAAAAGTTGTATTAAAAGTCCTGCATGTGTACTTTGATCTGGTTTCAGGTTACAGTTCTCATTTTTGTGGAATTGTAAATCAACAATTCTGAATAAGTTCTTGCCAAGGTTAGTGTATATTAGTAGGAGACCTCTCTGACTACTCACATACTCAAAACATGCATTTTTACTGCACCTATGTTTAGAAAAGTTGTATTAAAAGTCCTGCATGTGTAGTTTGATCAGGTTTCAGGTTGCAGTTCTCATTTTTGTGGTACTGTAAATCCACAAATATGAATAGGTTCTTGCCAAGGTTAGTAAATATTAGTAGTAGACCTCTCTGACTACTCCCTTACTCAAAAACATGCATATTTTACTGCACCAAAATTTAGGGAAAACTGTGTTAAAAGTCCTGCAGGTGTACTTTGATCTGGTTTCAGGCTGCAGTTGTCATTTTTGAGGTACTGTAAATCCATAATTTTAAATAAGGTCTGGCCAAGGTTAGTGAATATAAGTATGAGACCTCTCTGACTACTCACATACTCAAAAACATGCATTTTTACTGCACCTATGCTTAGAAAAGTTGTATTAAAAGTCCTGCATGTGTAGTTTGATCGGGTTTCAGGTTCCAGTTCTCATTTTTGTGGTACTGTAAATCTACAAATATGAATAGGTTCTTGCCAAGGTTAGTAAATATTAGTAGTAGACCTCTCTGACTACTCCCTTACTGAAAAACATGCAAATGTTACTGCACCAAAAATGAGGAAAAACTGTATTAAAAATCCTGCAGGTGTACTTTGATCTGGTTTCATGCTACAGTTCTCGTTTTTTTGGTACTGTAAATCCACAATTTTGAATAGATTCTGGCCAAGTTCAGCGAATATTAGTAATGAACCCTTCTATGTTGCTGGCTAGATAGCTTCCAACACCGTCTATGAAGGGTTTCGGTCTTTCAAAGACTTCCAAGCCCCCCCGAGTCCACTCCTGAAGACTAATCTGTATTTTCGTCCAAAAGACAAAGGCAAAAATTAAAACAGCTCACAAAACCAACACTGACTTGCAGACATTGACCAAATAAAATGGTGTTGCCTTGAGCTCATCACAAAATCAATAGATAATGGTGACAGACGATGATTAAAACGACTAGAAAGTGCATTTATGGAATAAATGTTTCAAACCTAGCCGTGTGCATCCAAACAAACAACCGAGAAATGACTAATCGTAGGAGTAAAAGTAAAAATGACCAGATATTGCTTACATTCAATTTGAAGAGGTATCTCTTTTTATAATAGTACCATAGATAAATGGAACATGCATCACACTGTACAGAACATCCGCCACACAGTAGATGCACCACAGTGTGATAAAAAGCAGACACGCACACAAGCACTCGGGTTTAATGAATTGAGACGCAAGGCCAGATAGATGTGACTAGTTTGTTGAAAGCAGCGGGCGGACATGAAAAGGAGTGCATACGACGCTCCGCTACCTAAACATTATGTTTATATATAGCCAAGGATAGGGTATACACATTACATTTCTGCCTGGTACGAATATATGTCAAGAGAGTTGAAGATGGGAGGCAGCCTAAGTGGACGCAAATGGGACACGGAAAAGGTTTTAAGATGTTTCAAGGAGTCACAAGCATTCCGGCTAATGTTCCCTTTTATCTTCTCACATATCCTTGTTGTGTCCTTATCACGCATGTGACAACTTCAAGTTTCGATGCAGTATACTCAATCATAACATTGTCACAGTCTGTGTTTTATTTATTTTTTTGTAGCGATAAGTGAAATATACAATACTAAGAAATTAGGGTCTTGTAATAGTGCAACCGCAAAAAGAATTATGGAACGGACCTCTAGAGTAATTTAATCATTCTAATGTGTCGGTAAATTGTATTTGTGTAATTTTGTGGAAATGAGCTCATTAGCGGCCACTGACAGCAGTGAATGAGTTAAACGATGAAGAGTTCAATTCTTGAGTGTTTTACTTGGTTAAATTGTGTTGAATGCAGCTAGTAGCTGTCTCAAAACTCATATTAAAAAAAAAAAAAAAAAAAACTAAGCCTGCAGGTAGAGGCGTCATGTCCCATTAGGCAAACAAGGCAATTGCATAGGGCCCCCAGCCAGCAGGGGCCCCCAGAGGGCCAAGAGATTTAGCACATGCAGCTTCACTGCACTGTCACAGCGACAACTGCAGGGAGTATTTCAATACCATGGAATCATTTGGCAGATTATTTAACGATTCTGGATCATATATCTGTTTTTCCGTGGTCAATCGGTGCCAAATAAAAACTGGGAGACACTTTTAAATCCGCGAATTCGATTTATGTTGAGGGCGGCGCTCTGTGTCAAATACTTCATTTCTTACGGTGCCTTAAAGACGCATGATTGAACAGGCTTGCATGATAATAGAACGGCAAGCTTGCTTCTGAATGGTGTAATGGAGTCATTGTGATTATTCTTGCGACGTGTCATTGGGGAGCTTAGTAAAGCTACTCTTGCCAATAGCACCGCTTGCAAAAGAAAAAAATAAATCAATCTAATATGTAGACTAGAGACAGGGTCCCCCCAGGGTTGATAAATCTAAATTCAAGACTTTTAAGACCTTTTCTAATGCCATTTCAACTGAAAATTAATACTTTTCTCGCACCCATTATTTAGATAATATTGAATCATATTAAAAAAATAAAGCACTGAACATCAAATTTAACCTCAATTACTAAGTGTGTTTGACGAAAGAATGCACATTTACTGAAGATATAATTAAAACACATTTAAATATAAGGTCTTTCAGACTTTTTTTTCCCAGGATAAAATGGATTTTACACTATTTTTGCAACTTCAGAACTTCCATTTGCAATACAACAGGTTTCCCTTTTAAGAGGACCTAGTCAAGGTGGTAGGTTGGTGATTGTCAAGTTGGTCACCTTAACAGTAAAGTGCTTGGGAAAATCTTGCAATTGGCAGTGAAAGTTTAAAAAACAGCCACTAAATGGCAGTAGTTTACCATTAATTACCACAAAATAAAAAAGCTACACATGACCATTTCCCTTGGTAATTGTTTTTTCCTAATCACATTACAAGTATACAAAACACTTGTTAATCCTTTGTTAGCTATTGAAGACATTTCTTTTAATCAGATAGAGAAAATCCATACTCTTATTCAATCAAGAAAAACATTTAAATATACAAGGAGGTGTTTTACTATCACCTACATTATAATTTGCCTATCACCATGCCATGTTATTCAGATCAATGTTACCCCGCACTCGTTCCAATAATAGTGTCAACCGTGTTGTGTATCTGAGGGTGATGGATCTACGACTCCGGTTTATCCATGCTAAGGCTAGTGCACCTGACAATACCCCATTGAACATGGCTAACTCTTGAGTTAAAACTACGAAATTCACATTCATTCGAAAGGCAAACCATGCAGAAATGCATTATTGCATCTAACACATTTTAATTGGAGAAATTGGCAACTTACTTTGAAATGTTAAGCAGGTCCACTGCCTTCGCATGACCCATAAACTGCGACTCAAAGTATCTGGATGCGACTTGGTCGCCGATCCAATACCTCACATGCTGGGTCAACTGTTTGGACTTGGTTGTCTTGTTGAGGCTTTCGTCGAACATAACAACTAAGGCATCTGAGCAGTTCCTTACGTTAGCACACAGTACTGTGCGATTGCCTGCTGTTGTGATATTGATGCTAATGATGCTAACAGCGCGCACGCACGAGGTGCATTATGATTTGTAGTTGAGTGCATCGTAAAAATTCTACGCGTCATCTTCGTTATGGATTAAAAAAAAAAAAAAAAAAACTTCGTCACGGATATAATTTAGGTTGCACTGAGATGTTCTTCAAAATTAAAATCACGGTGAAAAAATTCCAGACTTACGACGGCTAATTTAATACTTTTAATACCTTTAATAATGGAAAACTAAATTCAATGCTTTTTTAATACTTTTAATAACCCGCGGGTACCCTGTAGAGAGGAAAAATGTAACAACTTTTGTGTAGCCCAAAGTAGCAGAGTAAAAGTAGTGTTTTTTCTTCATAAATCTACCCAAGTAAAGTAAAAAGTATGGACTAGTAAAACTACTCTAAAAAGTACATTTTTCTCAAAAAGTTACTCAAGTAAATGTATCTGAATACATGCAACGCATTAACACACACCTCTGTAGATGCCAGATATGAAAAAGACTGAACCTTGTATCAGGGAGTTTTTAGTCATTTACTGTATTTAGCGTGCTGCCCCCTAAAAAAATGGCAGACTATGGCACCACGCCCATGTCAGGCTCGTGAATGAAAACTCACCATTTTGATTACATAAGATCTCATATGTCTCATGAACAGTCTCACCAATTTTGAGGAAGATCTAACTAACTCCCAAGGTGCCAATGTCTCAGATATGCATCCTGTAACACAATATAAATTTCACATTCAATCCAAAATACCCGAGCCAAGATAAGAAGACAAATCTTACCAAGCAGCACCTGAGATGTGTTTCACAAAAGGCAAGTCTGGAGAGACGCCAGTGAGTAAGTGAGTGTTTGGGGCTGAGGGGGCGCAGCACATCATGTAGCGTGCTAACTACGCATACAATAAGAAAATATCACACACTGTGAACTTATGACGGAGACTACGGCGAATTTTCATTTCGTTCTCGTCTAAACGGACGAAAACTGGCATTCGTCTTGTTATGTTTTAGTCTCCAAAGACATGTTTTAAGCTTGAAATGTTCGCCGACGAAATATTTCCTTTACGGTCAACGTTGACGAAAACAACACTGCCTCTCAGTCAAACTGGATTCATAAAATTCCACCTTAACACCATCAAGCCCTGGAGATTTTCTGACATCTGTCGCCCTAATATGATTAATCCCTGCCAGCCCTTCCAGTTCAAGTAGAGTTTTTCTCGTACCTGATGAATCAAAAATGGTGGCAGACTGCGATCAAATGACTCGGGACGGAGTACGTGACTCCAAAGCCTCGGGTTTGAGTGCAGAATTAGAGCAAATGAAGCCGAACTGGCACTAGACTTGCACTAAATGACTCGATAAAAGCAGCAGACTGAGATGAAATGACTCCGGAGTGCGTACTTTGCTTAAACGACTTGACTTTAGAAGTCTTTTCCGCTCCGTGCCGTGTTGCGTTCAATTCCGGGAGTCATCACTGTCATCTTGTCGTCTTTTGTTGGGGCTGTTTTTTTGTGCGTGGTTTAGCTCTTGGCCCTGTGAGCTGCTGTTTGCTCCTCAGGCTGACCTGCGTCTGATCCCGGTTTCACACAAAGCAGCCGAACTCTTTTGCCCTGCTTCTTTTCTCGGCTTCCCCCAGGCCATTGTATTGCTATTCTGTCTCCTCTTCCTCCCTCTCATCTTTCCTCTTATTAGCATCTTCTCAAGATATCCCACTCTTACTTTTGTTTTTTTTTACACTTCCGTCACGTTCTATATATGTCTCTTTTTTCTGCCGAGCTAAAACTAGTGCTGCACTGACACCATTTTTCAGCTCCTGCGACCAATTCTGACATCGGGCTGCGTTGTGTCCGCTGATGCCATATTGTATCAATACCACATGTTTTGCGATATTTTTTTCCTTTTAATGCTAAAGTAATGGGATATTCAACCATCCATTATCTGCCATTTAATCCAGGGTTGGGTCACAGCAACAGTACCTTTAGCAGGGAAGCCCACACTTCCCCAGCCACTTCAACCAACTCCTCCGGCGGGATCCCTAGGCGTTCCCAAGTCAGCCGAGAGACAGTCTCTCCAGCGGTTGGACATGCCTGGAACACCATTTCAGGAAGGCATCCAAACCAGATGCCCAAGCCACCTCACCTGGCTCCTTACAACGCAGAGGAGTAGCGGCTCGACCCCGAGTCCCTCCCGGATGACCGACTTTCTCATCCTTTCTCTAAGGGAGAGCCCGAACTCCCTGGAAACTCATTTCGGCCGCTTGTATCCGGGATATTCTTCTTTCGGTCACGACCTACAGCTGGTAAACATAGGTGAGGGTAGCAACGTAGATCGACTAGTAAACTGAGAGCTTCGCCTTTTGGCTCAGCTTCTTCTTCACCACAACGGACACATCACTGCAGCCGCTGCACCGATCCGCCAGTCGATCGCTCAGTAGCACCTCCTTTTTTTGTAGGACCCTCTACAATAGGTGTTTTTTCATCTAGGTGTGTGAATGTATTTCTCATCTCAGGATATACAAAAACATCTCAGCCACCCATGCTGAATAAATAAAAGATATTTTTCATCAATTGAATTTAGTTTGTTAACAAGGGACCTCGCTTCGGAGCTGTAGCCTATAGTGGAGATCGCGAGTTTCCAGATGAGGCTGAACCTACTCCATAATAAAATACTGTAATTGTTTGCTCGCTAATGTTTGCTCCACTTTTAGCTTACATTTAGTCAGTACAGCAGGCAAATCCTTAGCAATCTCTTTATACTAAAACAGTTATATACTGTATACTGTAATGTATTCTGTAGTCAAGGGCGTAGGTTTGGTCTCAACATTGGTAGGGATGATATTACAGCATAACTTGCATGTACACTTTTTGCTCAGGATGGGACATTAATAATACCAAACAGATTGGGTGACAGGGTTACATTTCTCCCGAATATGAACCTAATTAATTAATATACTAAATCAGTGGTGCCCATGACGTTGATTACGATCGACCAGTCAATCACAATGCTAGTGTGGGTAGCTCGCAACCCCCACTCAAAATACTTAATTTTTTAAAATTGTTTTTTTATGTACATTATTAATTACGATTGTTGTGTGTATGTGAGCAATGTCTGGGGTTATGCAGCACCCCTCTCTCTCTAAGCAGCTTCTTGCTAACGTTTTTCTAGTTCCATAGTTGCCAGCAGAGGTTACTACATTTCTCAAAGTTTATTTAATGTTAACAGTAGAAAACACAAAGAGAAGGACACTTCTCTCGAAGCAGCTTCCTACTTGAGTTTTGCAGGTTAGCAAGTTCACATAGTTTAATGTTATGCTAACACTGATGCAGGTTGGACCTACAGTAGCAAAATTAATGGTGTATTCCACACTTCCAAAAAAATAATGTATTTTTACTTTTCTAACAGTGCCCGCTGCTGGCTGAAAAAAAAACCTTCTCATATCTCTAATATCTAATGTGGGTGTGTGTGAGGGTTAAATCATCAGCCAATCAAATCTGCGTTTAAGAGAAAAAAAATGGACCGGCACATTCAGCAAGTGAAAATATTCACATGTAAATGTACTGTAATGTAAATCTAAATGTAAACAGTTCTCTTTAAAAGGAACTGCTGTATTTTAAGCCAAAACAACTGTTGTGTTTGATATAACAATATGTGTATATGCTGCCATAGCAGACTCATGGCGCATTTAGCCCCCCAACTATTTTTAATTTGCCTGTTTTACCCTGAAAACCCCCGTTTAAAGATGTCGCGCAACCGCTTTTGTTTCAACCCAGCCATAAAACGAAGGTAATTAATTATACTTATTATTCAAAATGTGTGTCATTTTTTGCTTCGAATCATTGACCGATGTCTAATACTTTGCTTAAAAAAAAAAAAAAAAAAAGACTTAAAAAAATTATTCCATCACATATTTTAAACTTTTAAACAAATTAGCTCACAATGAAAAAATTGGCGACTGTAAAAAAGTCACGGATGCTTACCTCATAACTATCGCTTAACTGTACTTTTTTCGTGACTGTCGCATTTCCCCCAATATTTTAGATGATAAATAATCGATCCAAACAAAGAAAACTGGGAAAAAAAATGTAAAAGTATAAATATATGAAAATGAAGATCTCGACCACTCCTTGATGTCTGCAATTTCTGCATCGCGGCCCTTGTTATATTACCATGTTTCACCCCTAAAATTCCCCAAAATCCAGCTGTGGCCATTCACAGCTGTGTCTTGACACCCGGGTATACATGTTACATGGAGTTTTTGGATCGAAAAGAGGTAGGTATGTGATAATATCTCGTTAAAATCGTGGCGTCTTTAATTCTGCTCTCACGTGCTTTCGCCTCCAGTTAGGGTTTTGCTGTTTAATTTTTTTTTTTTTTTTTTCCAAATGCCCTCCTGTTCAAAATTTTTCATCCCCCAGAAAATAAAGATTTTAAGCTTTCCAATGATGTATCACACATACATACAGTGCCTTGCAAAAGTATTCGGTCCCCTTGAATCTTGCAAACTTTCGCCACATTTCAGGCTTCAAACATAAAGATATGAAATTTAATTTTTTTGTCAAGAATCAACAACAAGTGGGACACAATCATGAAGTGGAACAAATTTTTTTGGATAATTTAAACTTTTTTAACAAATAAAAAACTGAAAAGTGGGGCGTGCAATATTATTCGGCCCCTTTACTTTCAGTGCAGCAAACTCACTCCAGAAGTTCAGTGAGGATCTCTGAATGATCCAATGTTGTCCTAAATGACCGATGATGATAAATAGAATCCACCTGTGTGTAATCAAGTCTCCGTATAAATGCACCCGCTCTGTGATAGTCTCAGGTTTAAAGTCCAAAGAGCATTATGAAAACCAAGGAACACACCAGGCAGGTCCGAGATACTGTTGTGGAGAAGTTTAAAGCCAGATTTGGATACAAAAAGATTTCCCAAGCTTTAAACATCTCAAGGAGCACTGTGCAAGCCATCATATTGAAATGGAAGGAGCATCAGACCACTGCAAATCTACCAAGACCCGGCCGTCCTTCCAAACTTTCTTCTCAAACAAGGAGAAAACTGATCAGAGATGCAGCCAAGAGGCCCATGATCACTCTGGATGAACTGCAGAGATCTACAGCTGAGGTGGGAGAGTCTGTACATAGTACAACCATCAGTCGTACACTGCACAAATCTGGCCTTTATGGAAGAGTGGCAAGAAGAAAGCCATTTCTCAAAGATATCCATAAAAGTTCTCGTTTAAAGTTTGCCACAAGCCACCTGGGAGACACACCAAACATGTGGAAGAAGGTGCTCTGGTCAGATGAAACCAAAATTGAACTTTTTGGCCACAATGCAAAACGATATGTTTGGCGTAAAAGCAACACAGCTCATCACCCTGAACACACCATCCCCACTGTCAAACATGGTGGTGGCAGCATCATGGTTTGGGCCTGCTTTTCTTCAGCAGGGACAGGGAAGATGGTTAAAATTGACGGGAAGATGGATGCAGCCAAATACAGGAACATTCTGGAAGAAAACCTGTTGGTATCTGCACAAGACCTGAGACTGGGATGGAGATTTATCTTCCAACAGGACAATGATCCAAAACATAAAGCCAAATCTACAATGGAATGGTTAAAAAATAAACGTATCCAGGTGTTAGGATGGCCAAGTCAAAGTCCAGACCTGAATCCAATCGAGAATCTATGGAAAGAGCTGAAGACTGCCGTTCACAAACACTCTCCATCCAACCTCACTGAGCTTGAGCTGTTTTGCAAGGAAGAATGGGCAAGAATTTCAGTCTCTCGATGTGCAAAACTGATAGAAACATACGCCAAGCGACTTGCAGCTGTAATTGGAGCAAAAGGTGGCGCTACAAAGTATTAACGCAAGGGGGCCGAATAATATTGCACGCCCCACTTTTCAGTTTTTTATTTGTTAAAAAAGTTTAAATTATCCAATAAATGTTGTTCCACTTCACGATTGTGTCCCACTTGTTGTTGATTCTTGACAAAAAATTAAAATTTTATATCTTTATGTTTGAAGCCTGAAATGTGGCGAAAGGTTGCAAGGTTCAAGGGGGCCGAATACTTTTGCAAGGCACTGTATTTGACAATTTTGAAATTTGGCCAAATTGGTGGTCTCAGAGCGGAACTTCAAGTCACTTGACTTTTTCCCACCATATTTTTTATTATTTTTATTTTTAAATTTGAAAAATAAGACAGAAAACAGCTCACAGTCTCAGACTTCTTTGGTCCTCGGTGATTATCTTTGTGAATGATCGTTTCTAGTCAGTTTTACATCACCGTCAATGGCAGCCACTGAGTTAAACTGAAGTCATTTGCTCCAAGTATGCACTCCCTAAACACAACGTACTTTCGCACACAGAGCAGAAAAGACTGTTTATCGGCAGTGCTCCCATATTTATAGCTTGTAATAGGAGCGCGTGATCATCATATTGACTTGGCCGTTCCCATCCTAATGGCCGCCTTAAATCTGCGAGAAACGCACTGTATTTTTGGGGCTGACTTACAGGCAAATTAACACGAGTGGGGAAGTGAAACTAGGGCTTGAGTTATGGTGTGTGTCGAGCAATCAAGGATATCCATCAGTGTCGGAAAAAAAAAAACGGGAAGAGAATGATAAAAATAATTCTGAAGCGCAAATCGTCAGCTCATTAAAACCTTAGTGGACCGTGTGACGGGTCGGAGTGTGTCACCTTGCCTTCTCCGCCGTCAGACAATGGCTTGGCAGTCATTTAAAGAGTAAAAAGGTGCGAGTCACAACAGACAAACGGCGAAAATGCACTGTCTATTGCCCAGAATGTTAATTATGTTTTCCTCAGAGGACTCATTACATGAACACGATGCTCTGTGGGCACAACATTAGGTACACTTGGATTGGAAAATGAAATCTGAATTTCATTTGGAACATTTTTTCCTAATTTGGAAAGGTTTTCTTGATTGAAAAACTATATTAATTTGAGCCTGGAGTTGCAATTTTACAAGATGATGTGATTGTTAGTGTTGCGTCGATAACTTTATTATTAATTCAGTGTCTTTTCAGTTTATTGAGCATGATTGTTTCTGCTAGGAGCCACATGATCAAGGTATTGCCAATCATTTTACCAGAAAGTGACTGAAAATGTACAGAAATTGACCCAGGAACAGCCTCAAATCTACAAGGCATTGCCAACTAATAAGATGTTATAGAGAAATGGGCTATCAAAATCAATCAAATCAATAGATTCATGGTTTCCCTTACACACAAAATATTGTGGCGACACGCCACACCAAATAAAAGCCGCTACGCCTTAATAAAACAGTTTAAGGTCGTTTCAAACTAGCAGCAGCCGAGTGTAAAGAGTTCAGCGGCAACTTATTCATATATAAATATGGTGGAAAACACAGACAGGACTGAAAAAGCAGTTTCTGCTCTTGCACTCGTCTTTAAAAGAAACTGCTGTATTTTAAGCCAAAAGAACTGTTGTGTTTGATGGAACAATATGTCTATATGCTCCCATTACAGATTTATCACGCATTAAGCCCCTGAAGTATTTTTAATTTGTCCGCTTTACCCTGGAAACCTCCGTTTACAGACGTCGTGCGACCGCTTTTGTTTCAACCCAGCCATAAAACGAAGGTATTTAGTTATATTTATTATTTAAAATGTCTGTCATTTTTAGCTTAAAATCATTAATTGATGTCTAATATTTCGTTTAAAACAAAACAAAACAAAACAAAAAACTTTAAAAAATTATCCGCTCGCATATTTTAAACATTTAAACAAATTACGTCACAATGAAAAAAATGGTGTTTGTAAAAACGTCACGGATATCTACCCCATAACTATCACTTAATTGTATTTTTTTGGTTACTGTCACATTTTTCTGTCACGTATGTTAGATGATAAACAATCAATCCAAACAAAGAAATATTGAAAAACAGGGTTATTTATAAGGGTAAATATATGAAAAAGAACATCTCGACCACTCCTTGATGTCTGCGATTTCTACGTCGCGACCCTTGTTATATTACCATGTTTCACCCATAAAATCCGCATAAAATCAGGCTGTGGCCATTCACAGCTGTGTCTTGACACTCAGTGATACATGTTACATGGAGTTTTTAGATCGAAACAGCATATAGACATATTGTTCTATCAGACACAACAGTTCTTTTGGCTTAAAATACAGAAGTTTATTTTATAGAGGGAGATAGAGAGAGAGCAGAAACCGCTTTTTCAGCCGTGTCTGTCTTGCACTCCTCTTAGAAAAAAAACTGATGTATTTTTAGCCAAAAAAACTGCCATATATATATATATATATATATTTACATACGTATAAAACTGTTGTATTTTTAGCCAAAAAAACTGTAAAAACTTGTATTTTTAGCCAAAAAAACTGTTGTATATACATACTGTATATATCATCAGAAAGTGACTCAGAAATTGAATACAGAACAAAATGGGGGTAAAAAAAAGAAATGCCCCTAAATCAACAGAAAGTCACTCTGAAACTCCACAAAACCAACAGGAAGTGACCAAAGAACAGGAAGTGACTGTGAAATGCCCTACAATCATAAGACTAGTATTTTTTTAAATGAATAAATTCATAAAATTGCCCCAAAATCAAAAGGAAGTGACTTTAAAATCAAATACAGAACAAAAAAACAAAAGAAACGCCCCAAAATTGACAAAAAATGACCCTGAAATGCCCCAAACCAACAGGAAGTGACCCGAAATGTATAGGAAGTGACCCAGAAAAAGCCCCAAATCAACACGACATGATCAATGAACAGGAATTGACCCCAAATCGACAGGACATGAGGTTTAGAGTTCGGTGATGTACAGGAACTGACCCCAGAATAACCTAAATTTACAGGAAGTGACCCACAAATATCCTAAAATTAACAATAAAGTGACCCTCAATTAACTTGTTGCCTGCCATTGACAACTACAGACATCCAACTCTTTTAAAGTGGGAAGACAGGCTGTGAATGCTCATGTTTCAGTGCCATTGACTGTACTATATGTCCAATTAATTTTGATTTTCACTGAACAAATGTTCATTGAGCGAAAACAGTGGCACGCAATGGGTTAAATCTATCTATAGAATTCTTATAGCCTAACATTCCCCCTCCTAACCTCCAACGAGGCCACGTTTCTAACACCCCCGATCTACCGCCTCTCCTCCAGAGTGCACCCGCCGCGCCGCGACAATAAACCTCAGACGGCGTTTTGTTGCCTTTGTAAGAAAATATGCACGGAAAGCCTCGCGTGGCTGCTTGTGATTATTCCAAAGTCTGTGCGACGTGACCTGTCAGAATATAAATGCGGATGAAGGATGGCGGCGCATCCTCGACGTGAGATGCGAAAACTTAAAAACAGCCGGAGCGAAACGTTTCCTACCTTTCTGGCTGTCGATGACAAAGTTGCCCTCCTCGTTTCCCGAAGCGATACGGTACGTGATACCGTCACCATCGGGGTCCTTGGCCAGCACGGTGGCCACCAGCGTGTTGGGCCCGGCGTCCTCGGACACAAATGTACGGTAGCTGACGGAAAAAACACACAAAAAACAGGACTATTAATTAGTATGATACTGTGGAATTCACCCGTTCATTGCCAACTAACATAACAGTCGAATATCGTCATTTCTTGTGTTCATCCATTATCTACTGCTTCATTTAGGGTCGGCTCGTGAGGGCAAAGCTTTAGCAGGGAAGCCTAGACTTCCCTCTCCCCAGCCACTTCAACCAGCTTCTCCGGCGGGATCCCAAGTGTTGGAATTCGCCCCCCGCGGCCAAGACGCACGGAAAACGGCAACAGCCGAACTAAGTGGTGCTCCGCTGCTTAACGCTTCCGCGCGTTCATCTCTGATGTTAACCCTTTGTACTGACTCCATGTTCCAAAAGTTTGAAGAAGACTCACCGAAAGCAGGTTGACAATTTTGACAATGGTCAAAAAACAAGGCAAAAACCGACGACGGAGGGACAATTCTGGATCCAAAACAAGGCTACTTAGAAAATTTTTCTGAGCAGCAAATCTGTGTTATCTCAGTGTCCAGTGTTTTTTAAGTGTGTGGTGTAGGAGGCCGGGCCGAAGGTGTGTCCGGGCGCTGCTTTTGGGACCTTCCCTCTGTGGCCGGTTTTGGGCGGTTTAGGTTCGTGCCGACCGACGCTGGTCTTCACGTCCCAAGCGCCCGCTATCAACTTTGTTATTCGTGCTGGCGCTACTTGTATTAGGACAAGGCGTGCTGGTCTTTGCCCTTGTTCGTTGTCGGGAGAACTGATTGCCAGAGTTGGTGCGTCAATCTTGCTCATGACGCATACGTTGGGCTTCTGTGATAAGATGGCTTTGTGTATCTATTCTGCTTCTTTATACGATGGTGTGCTATTTATTTTATATTAGGTGTGTTAGAGTAGTGCAGTCCTACAGTAAGTATGAGAAATGATACTATTCCCTGATTAATTATATCACGTGTGTTCGAGTAATGCAAACAGTTAGACGGTGCCTATGAGAAACGGTACCATTTTTTTCATTTCCCCCTCATGAGCTCCGATAAGGTGATTAACTTTACTGTGTCAAGGGCATGGAGTGAAGTCTGCCTAAACTATAGTTAGATGAATGTGTTAGACTAATGCAAACAATTACATGGTGTGTGCGAGAACGGTACCTATTCCCTTCACAAGGCATTCCCAGGCCAGCCAAGAGACATAGTCTCTCCAGCGTATCCTGGGGCCTCCCGCCGGAACACCTCTCCTGGGAGGCGTCCGGAGGGCATCCAAGCCAGATGCCCAAGCCACCTCAGTTGGCTCCTCCCAACACGGAGCAGTAGCAGCTCGACCCAGAGTCCCTCCTGGAGGAGCGAGCTTCTCACCCTATCTCTATGAGGGACCCCGGACACTCTGCGGAGGTAACTCATTTCGGCCACTCGTATCCGAGATGTAGTTCTTTAGGTCACAACCCACAGCTCGTGACCACAGGTGAGGGTAGGAACATACAGTCCCTGACAAAAGTCTTGTCGTTTATCCATTTTGTAGAAACAATTGCTAATAACCTGACTTTTAATTATTCAATTGGTTTCAGAAATGGCTCATATGAAAGCTAAGACCCTCCCAAATGATGTTGAATGTTGATTCAACATTCCTTGATTCAGCTCAAGCTGTGAGCAGACACACTCCTCTGAGCTCCCAAAAGCAACTTATCTCAACCGATAAGTGCTTAGGGTCAAGTCAGGGCCAGCAAGCTCGACTCCCAGTATGGCTCCAAAGAATTTGAAACCTGGAGACTTGGATGAAATAAAATCCTCCATACAGAAATTTGAGGTTTTCTTGACTGACTTGATTCAAAACCAGAATCAAGAAATGGTCAGAGAGCTCCAGTTAATGCGCGCTGGAAGGCTAAAAGGCTGGAAATTTTGACTGACGATCTCGACCAGTGCCGACGCGCAAATGAGCTCATCATTTTGGGATTACAACTGAGGCCTAGCCCAGGTGATACAATGAAGCAACTGGCAATTGCTAAACTCAAAGATTATGGAATAAACATGGAACCGCTGGACATCTGTCGCTGCTCTCTGCTACCATCTGGGTGGAGATGACCGGTGACGGTGCTCATGAAGCTGGCAGACCACAAGACCAAGACTGCCCTGCTTAACCAGCGCCACCACCTGAAAGGGTCGAAGATTTTTTTTGAAGGACAACTTGACTCGCCGAAATGCCGAAATTTCAAGAAAAGCACGTAAACTCAAGAAAGCTGGGAAAATAGCTCTCCTGATTGTGGTTCTCCCTAAGGTTTCTCTTTTTTCCCATGTTTTTTTTTTAGTTTTTTCTTGCAGTGAGGGTCTAAGAATGGGGGATGCCCAGGTCATGGACTCATCTCATTCATCTACTGTTTCTGACTGTGTATCAAAATGACTCTGTAAAGCCCTCTGAGACAAACCTGTTGTGATATAGGGCAATACAAATAAAATTGAATTGAATTGAACTACATCATTTGCAGAAAGCAGAGATGCAATTCTGAGGCCACCAAACCGGATCTCCTTAATGCTTCAGCTGCGCCTAGAATTTTGTTCCATAAAAGTTCATAATCACTGAAAAAGGGCAACCTTGGCGGAGTCCAAACTTTATTGGGAAAAAAGACGACTCACTGCAATGCGGACCAAACTGACACCGGACCGGACAGGGACCGAACAGCCCTTACCAAGGGGCTCGGTACCTTGTACTCCCGAAGCACACGAAGTACCACTCCCCGAGGGACACGGTCGAATGCCTTCTCCAAATCCACAGAACACATGTTGACCAGTTGGGCAAACTCCCATGTACCCTCGAGGACCCTGCCGAGGGTATAACGCTAGTCCACGGTTCCACAGCCGGGATGAAAACCACACTGCTCCTCCTGAATCCGAGATTCAACCTCCAGTTTTCCGAAACATTTCTTGTGTAATACACACTTGTTTTTTTCCAGTGAAAATTGGTGCTCTGCACTCGAGAGTAGTCTTGTCCTGATAATGACTCTAAGTCCAAAAATCCAATACCGCTGTACAATGTATCACAAAAGTGAGTACACCACTCACATTTCTGCAGATATTTAAGCCCGCCCGTCTCATCAGACCATAGGACATTGTTCCAGTAATCTATGTGCTTTGTTGACATGTCTTCAGCAAACTGTTTGCGGGCTTTCTTGTGTACCGTCTTCAGAAGAGCCTTCCTCCTGGTGTGACAGCCATGCACACAAATTTGATGGAGAGTGCAGTGTATGGTCTGAGCACTAACAGGCTGACCCAACCCACCACCTCTTCAATCTCTGCAGCAATGCTGACAGCACTCCTGTAACGAGTCACGTGACATTTTGGAGGGAAAATGACAAGCAGTACTCAATTTGGACATTTAGGGATGTACGTAGTTTCTAAGCGGCGTACTCACTTTTGTTGCCAGGGGTTTAGATATTAATGGCTATATTTTGAGAGGGAAATAAATGAACTCTATTGCACTGCCCTCCATAATTATTGGCACCCCTGAAAAAGATGTGTTTTTTAGCTTCGAATATTTTTTTAAATTCAAATAATATGGGACCTTAATGGAAAAAAAGAGATAAATCCAACCTTCAATACAAGTGCATTCATTCAGTGGGAAAAAAATACCATTTACAGAAAAAATAATTTGACATCAAATAATGTGGGTCACAATTATTAGCATCCCTGGTGTTAATACTTTATACAACCCCCTTTTGCCAACAAAATAAGGTCTGGGGACTGAGATGGCCATGGGAGTAGCTTGATTTTGTGTCTAGTGAACCATTTCTGTGTAGATTTGGCCATATGTTTTGAGTCATTGTCTTGCTGAAAGACCCAGTGACGACCCATCTTCAGCTTTCGGGCAGAGAGCAACAGATTTTGATTCAAAATGTCCTGGTATTTCAAAGCATTCATGATGCCATGCACCCTAACAAGGTTCCCAGGGCCTTTGGAAGCGAAACAGGCCCACAGCATCACTGACCCACCTCCATACTTCACAGTGGGTATGAGGTGCTTTTCACCATACGAATCTTTCGTGGCACGCCAGACCCACTTAGAGTGTTTGTTGCCAAAAACCTCAATCTTGGTCCCATCTGACCAAAGCACATGGTCCCAGTTGAAGCCTGAGACCGTGTGTATTTTTTGTTCGCTTCCAAAGGCCTTGGGAACCTTGTTAGGGTGCATGACATCATGAATGCTTTGAAATACCAGGACATTTTGAATCAAAATCTGTTGCCCTCTGCCCGAAAGCTGAAGATGGGTCGTCACTGGGTCTTTCAGCGAGACAATGACCCTAAACATATGGCCAAATCTACACAGAAATGGTTCACCAGACACAAAATCAAGCTCCTCCCATGGCTGTCTCAGTCCCCAGACCTTGTTTTGTTGGCAAAAGCGGGTTGTACAAAGTATTAACACCAGGGGTGCTAATAATTGTGATAGACATTATTTGATGTCAAATAATTTTTTCTTTATGTGGGATTTTTTCCCCACTGAATGAATGCACTTGTATTGAAGGTTGGATTTTTCTCTTTTTTTCCATTAAGGTCCCATATTATTTGAATTAAAAAATATATATATTAGAAGCTAAAAAACACATCTTTTTCAGGGGTGCCAATAACTATGGAGGGCACTGTATATAAGCTGCACACAGACTACTTTTCATTGTGTCAAAGTGTCATTTTGTCAGTGTTGTCCCATGAAAAGATATACTTAAATGTCTGCAGAAATGCGAGGGGTGTACTCACTATTGTGATACACTGTATGTGACGAGAAGACCAATCGTCCAATCAGCATTCGTATATTTTTTCGGAAGGTTCTTCCTTTGAAACAGGTCTCGATTGGATCCTTCCCAGATTAAATCTGTCGAAAATTTGGGATTTTTTTGTCTTCAGACAATTTTTTTCCCCTGTTTCTCTTGCCAATAGTTCTTTGGCGGACAACTCATCAGCCTCCTCCGTCGATGTTTACCGAGTGGTGAGAGCACAGCGGGGAACCCGTTTTTACACAAAACATACATTTGTGTTCATATATGCTAGATGGATATGTTTCACTGGGAAATATGGCACTTCACAAATGAGTTGTTTTCTTCTTTAAAATGAGAAACTATAAAAATATACCAATGTTAGAAGGCAAGGCAAATTTATTTATATAGCACAATTCAACACAAGGCAATTCAAACTGCTTTACATCACATGAAGATCATAAAAATCACATTTAAATCAATACAACGTAAAAACCAAGACAATCAAAAAATAAATAAATAAAAATAAAACAAAAACTACTACTACTAATAATAATTGAAATCAGCAATGGAGATAAGCACAAGAGGAATAGAAAGCAAGTAGATTGAAATATATAGACAGTTATGGATATGCAGTGCTAAACAAAAGCGTTTTTAGCCCTGATTTAAAAGAGCTAACAGCATACTTCAGACGTTCAGGTAACTTGTTCCAGAGGTGACTGAATGCTGCCTCACCCTGCTTGGTTCTTGTTCTTGGAACATGCAGAAGACCGGTTCCAGACGACCTTAGGGGTCTAGATGTCATAGGAATCTAACAAGTCAAGCATGTATTTTGGTCCAAGGCCATTAAGTGTTTTGTAGTATTTTATAGTCTATCCTTTGACTCACTGGAAGCCAGTGTAGCGATTTCAAAACCGGTGTAATGTGGTCCAGCTTCCTTGTATTTGTGAGGACTCTGGCTGCAGCATTCTGTACTAGCTGCAGCTTCCTGACTGATTTTTTATCAAGACCCGTAAATATACCGTTGCAATAGTCCAATCTGCTGAAAATGAATGCATGCATAAGTTTTTCCATGTCTTGTTGAGTCAGAAGCCCCTTAATACTGGTTATATTTTTTGGAAGTGAAAAATTCTGTCAAAATAAGCCTTTATTCCAACCTCCGTGAAGTTGGCCCTCCATCAAATGAAAATTTATATAAAAATGATGTGCTTTGACACCGTATGCCACTCGTCAGTGTGGAAAATCATCCAAGCCCTCAGAGCGCCACCCATGATCATGCCCTGTTCAAGCTGCTCTACAGTAATGCATAGACCTGTGTCCATATTAACGGCATTAACTCTGAGTGGTTTAACATCTTTAGTGGCGTTCTCAAGGGCTGCGTGGCTGCTCCTGACCTTTTTAACTTCATCATCGACCACCTAATGTCCAGGGTCTGCGAGCGCGTCCCCGGAGTGTCCTTCGGCAACTACCACCTGAATGACCTGGAGTACGCCGACAACACCTTCCTGCTCAGTATAGCCTACAGTCAGCTGAGGGACTGGGCATTTACAGTGAGGAGGCGGCACAGCTCAGCCTCCCAGTGAGGTGGACTAAAACCAAGTTCATTTACTGTATGTCGGTGATGGACCAGATCCACCTACTTTTCGTATCAGTAGCCACAACGTAGAGCCGGTCGAGGACTATTTGTATCCAGGGTCCATGGTGATAGATACAGTGGGGCAAATAAGTATTTAGTCAACCACTAATTGTGCAAGTTCTCCCACTTTTTCCAAACGTTTTCTGTAACTCTTCACAAGCTTTTCACACACTGTTGCTGGTATTTTGGCCCATTCTTCCATGCAGATCTCCTCTAGAGCAGTGATGTTTTGGGGCTGTCGTTGGGCAACACGGACTTTCAACTCCCTCCTCACCCCGTGGCGTCAAAATGATAACAAGAACGGTGAGCAAAAATCCCCGAACCACACGGGGGGACCGAGTGAATGACCTACAAAGAGCTGGGACCACAGTAACAAACACAATGCGCTGCCAGGGACTCAAATCCTGCACTGCCAGACGTGTCCCCCTGCTGAAGCCAGTACACGTCCAGGCCTGTCTGCGGTTCTCTAGAGAGCATTTGGATGATCCAGAAGAGGACTGTGAGAATGTGTTATGGTCAGATGAAACCAAAATAGAACTTTTTGGTAGAAACACAGGTTCTCTTGTTTGGAGGAAAAAGAATACTGAATTGCACCATACCCACTGTGAAGCATGGGGGTGGAAACATCATGCTTTGGGGCTGGTTTTCTGCAAAGGAACCAGGACGACTGATCTGTGTAAAGGAAAAAATGAATGGGGCCATTATCGAGAGATTTTGAGTGAAAATCTCCTTCCATCAGCAAGGGCATTCAAGATGAGATGTGGCTGGGTCTTTCAGCATGACAGTGATCCCAAACACACAGCCAGGGCAACAAAGGAGTAGCTTCGTAAGAAGCATTTCAAGGTCATGGAGTGGCCTAGCCAGTCTCCAGATCTCAACCCCATAGAAAATCTGTGGAGGGAGTTGAAAGTCCGTGTTGACCGACAAAAGCCCCAAAACATGCTGCTCTAGAGGAGATCTGCATGGAGTAAAGGGCCAAAATACCAGCAGCAGTGTGTGAAAAGCTTGTGAAGAGTTACAGAAAACGTCTGGCCTCTGTTATTGCCAAAAAAAGGTACATAACAAAGTACTGAGATGAACTTTTGGTATTGACCAAATACTTATTTTCCACCATGATTTGCAAATAAATTATTTAAAGGGATCCTCTATTTTTAAGACAAGTCTTAAAAGATAAATGTTAGTATGAGTTATAATAATTTGATATTAAAACCCCTCTTAATGTTTTTGTTTTAATAAAGTTTGTAAAATTATTTTAAGGTATAGGTCGCCATTCTTGTTACGTCACAGTGCGTTATGTCACTGGTCCCGTTGCGGAAATTCCAGCGTGTCACTCGTTAGCTTTCCCAACATGTCGTTAGTTCTACCCTTCCTATTTGAACCAGATCTGAAAAGTGAAGAACAGGACAGCACTGTTGGTCGTTCACAAGACGAGCTTCAGGGGAAAATGCGTGCAGCAAATACCTGATAAGACAAAAGTTGGGCAAAACTGGTGATGCGAGAGAGTCCTGTTGGGAACTCCAGTTGGGAGCGAGAGTGTATGCTGTCCGGTTTTATTAGCAGATATTCAAGGTAAGCATATTGCGTTTTCAAACTTATCCCAATATAATTATGTAGATTGTTAGCATGCAGAGCTGTCGTGTGCTTTACATACAGTACAGGCCAAAGAGCAAACCTTGTGTCATCCATGTCTTGTACACCGTAACGCGTGGTAGCTAGGGTACGTGTATAAAAGTACCAAAAAGGGGAGAAGCTTCCACTATTTATGGGTTTCAACACCATGAGCATTGTGTAATTATTGACATCAACAATGGCGGGCTACTAGTTTATTTTTTTGTTAGAAAATTTTACAAACTTTATTAAAACGAAAACATTAAGAGGGGTTTTGATATAAAATTTCTATAACTTGTACCAACATTCATCTTTTAAGAACTACAAGTCGTTCCATCCATGGATCGCTTTAACAGAATGTTAATAATGTTAATGCCATCTTGTTGATTTATTGTTATAATAAACAAATACAGTACTTATGTAAAGTATGCTGAATGCATATATCATATATATGCATATATATGCATATATATGCACACATTATATATATATATATATATATATATATATATATATATATATATATATATATATATATATATATTATATATATATATATATATATATGTGTCTTATCTTTCAATTCCAACAATAATTTACAGAAAAAATTGGCATATTTTATAGATGGTTTGAATTGCGATTAATTACAATTAATTAATTTTTAAGCTGTGATTAACTAGATTAAAAATTGTAATCGTTTGACAGCCCTAAGTACAAAACAAAACAAAACAAAACAAAACAACACAACACAATATAATATAATAATAACACTAATAATTAGAGATGTTCCGATCGATCGGCATCCCGATCGATCAGCATCCCGATCGATCCTGACCTTTGAAAATGACGTGATCGGACCCGATCGATCGATCACGTCATTTTCAAAGTATCGGAATCGGCAAAAAAATATCGGCCATGCCTTTTTTTTAACATATATACTGTATATATTAGGGCTGTCAAAATTATCGCGTTAACGTGCAGTAATTAATTTTTTTAATTAATCACGTTAAAATATTTGACGCAATTAATGCACATGTCCCGCTTTGACAGTATTCTGCCTTTCGGTATGTTTTACAGCAAGGCTTTTTGTGCTGTCTAACAGCGAACTCTTGTGGTCGCTTTGCGACATGGTTTATTGCTTTCTTGCCAGTTCAATATGGCTGCACGACGTCTCGGGCTGACGCCTACGTTGTAATGTTGTGCTTATATGATCCTTGGACAAGATTTGTCCGTAAGTATGGTTGTTGTAAAGAATGTACATACAGTGCCTTGCAAAAGTATTTGGCCCCCTTGAATCTTGCAAACTTTCGCAGCATTTCAGGCTTCAAACATAAAGATATGAAATTTAATTTTTTTGTCAAGAATCAACAAAAAGTGGGACACAATCGTGAAGTGGAACAACATTTATTGGATAATTTAAACTTTTTTAACAAATAAAAAACTGAAAAGTGGGGCGTGCAATATTATTCGGCCCCTTTACTTTCAGTGCAGCAAACTCACTCCAGAAGTTCAGTGAGGATCTCTGAATGATCCAATGTTGTCCTAAATGACCGATGATGAGAAATAGAATCCACCTGTGTGTAATCAAGTCTCCGTATAAATGCACCTGCTCTGTGATAGTCTCAGGGTTCTGTTTAAAGTGCAGAGAGCATTATGAACACACCAGGCAGGTCCGAGATACTGTTGTGGAGAAGTTTAAAGCTGGATTTGGATACAAAAAGATTTCCCAAGCTTTAAACATCTCAAGGAGCACTGTGCAAGCCATCATATTGAAATGGAAGGAGCATCAGACCACTGCAAATCTACCAAGACCCGGCCATCCTTCCAAACTTTCTTCTCAAACAAGGAGAAAACTGATCAGAGATGCAGCCAAGATGCCCATGATCACTCTGGATGAACTGCAGAGATCTACAGCTGAGGTGGGAGAGTCTGTCTATAGGACAACAATCACTGCACAAATCTGGCCTTTATGGAAGAGTGGCAAGAAGAAAGCCATTTCTCAAAGATATCCATAAAAAGTCTCGTTTAAAGTTTGCCACATGCCACCTGGGAGACACACCAAACATGTGGAAGAAGGTGCTCTGGTCAGATGAAACCAAAATTGAACTTTTTGGCCACAATGCAAAACGATATGTTTGGCGTAAAAGCAACACAGCTCATCACCCTGAACACACCATCCCCACTGTCAAACATGGTGGTGGCAGCTTCATGGTTTGGGCCTGCTTTTCTTCAGCAGGGACAGGGAAGATGGTTCAAATTGACGGGAAGATGGATGCAGCCAAATACAGGAACATTCTGGAAGAAAACCTGTAGGTATCTGCACAAGACTTGAGACTGGGACGGAGATTTATCTTCCAACAGGACAATGATCCAAAACATAAAGCCAAATCTACAATGGAATGGTTCAAAAATAAACGTATCCAGGTGTTAGAATTGCCAAGTCAAAGTCCAGACCTGAATCCAATCGAGAATCCGTCGAAAGAGCTGAAGACTGTTCACAAACACTCTCCATCCAACCTCACTGAGCTCAAGCTGTTTTGCGAGGAAGAATGGGCAAGAATGTCAGTCTCTCGATGTGCAAAACTGATAGAAACATACCCCAAGCGACTTGCAGCTGTAATTGGAGCAAAAGGTGGCGCTACAAAGTATTAACGCAAGGGGGCCGAATAATATTGCACGCCCCACTTTTCAGTTTTTTATTTGTTAAAAAAGTTGAAATTATCCAATAAATTTTGTTCCACTTCACGATTGTGTCCCACTTGTTGTTGATTCTTGACAAAAAAATTAAATGTTATATCTTTATGTTTGAAGCCTGAAATGTGGCGAAAGGTTGCAAGGTTCAAGGGGGCCGAATACTTTTGCAAGGCACTGTGTTATGTTAGTAAGCGGAATGTTATATTTTTTGTATGAGACGCTTTTTGTTTATGTTTAGTGAACCTGTATAGCGTGCTAAGCTAACGTTGTTGCTAATGCAATGCTTGTGTACTTTTTTTTGTAGTTTTACTACGTTCTAAAGAGGACAATGTTTTGAGGCCATTTTATTAATAAATCGGATGAAAAAGGAAGAAGTCTGATTATTAAGGCCTCGTTCACTAGCTGTCTAGCTTTGGAAAAAGTAGACGCTTCGGAGTGAGGACAGCATAAACAGATTTAAATGACAGGAGAGTGAAATGCCCACTACAGTCCTATGTACCGTATGTTAAATATATATATCCATCTTGTGTCTTATCTTTCCATTCCAACAAATTATTTTACAGAATATATATATAATTTACAGAAAAATAGCATATTTTGTGTGTGTGTTTATTTTTGGGTAATTTTACAAATGTCTACCTAAGGATCTATTTTTGAACTTGACACTGTCTTTCATAAGAAACACCCTTAGGTCCAACTTTTTACAGCGTACGAATATGTTCTGCATGTAAACTCTTCTTTGAGTCCACGCAACAAGATTTTGGTGTTTTGAGGGGGGAGTGTATAATGTCAACATGACTGCTGAGAAGAAGACGGTATAAAACAACAAAGCTTGCGGTGGGCTGGCGCTTACAAACAGTACTGTACCTGAGCTGGTGTTTGTTATGTTGTTTGGTGAAAACAGAAACACAGCTTGGAGCTAAAAAGCTGTCGGGGATGCATACAGACACACAGTTGGACACGGTTTTATGTATTTATTTCTTCAAAATAGCAGCTTTCTGTTTTTACCGCCTACTTCATCGGTCCGGCTGTGAGCCACAGGTGTTGGAGAAAATAAAAAAGTACGCGAGAAGACAAGTCGTACTCCGGATGAACCAGTATGCGCCAGTTTAAAGTTCATATATCAGCACATAACGTTATGCATATACATTACCAGATGTTTGCAGAAAACGGCTGTTTTGGCGTTTTCGAGGCGGGAGCGCCCTCGCCTTCGCATGAATTTTTCATCAGCTCCAGAGTTTAGCCGGCACACTTGAAATTCCCCTCAGTTTTGTCTTCGCGTCAACACTTTGAACTTCCGCTTTGAAGCCTCGCCGAACTTATACTCGGGCCCGAAAAACCCCAGAGGATGGCCTGAGCGCCTATAGATAGAAATGCCAGTTACCTGTGCGCGTGTATTAATCCAAAATGGAGTCATTGGTCCAAGAGAGAACTGAACAATTGTGAAAGGATAGTATTTCTAGTAGTGGTGTCAACAATAATCGATGCAGCGATGCATCCCGATGCGGGGCATGGACGATTCGATTCGATGCGGGCAACAAGCCGAATCGATTCAGAGCATTTTAAAATACATAGGTGTTAGGTTTTGTGTTTGGTTTCTCCTTGTGTGACTTGTCCCTGTGATTACCCATTGCTCTCACCTGTGTGTGTTTTCCCAGTGTATCCTGCAATCTGCATCCACCTGTGTTACCCAGCTGTTCCTCGTCTCGTTACCCCTTGTCTGCGGTTATAATGACCCAGTTTCTTGTCACTCCTCGTTGCGTCATTGTCTATGTCAGTGCCAGAGTCGATGTCTAGCCAAGCCCTCGTGTTCCAAGTAAGTTTTTGATACCCAGCCTTTTGTTAGTAACCTTAGTTTTCTTTGCTGCTGTGTTTTTGGGATCACCTCAGTTTTGGTTTGTACTTTGTTTTTTCTGTCGGCCTTAATTAAATCATTTTTTGCACCGCCCTTTTTGCCTCGCTTCACTTTTCCTGCGTTTGGGTCCTCACACACCTGCCCGCCCAGCAATCCCTGACACATAGGTACGTTTAAAAATCTTCCCTGCGCAATTCCGGTGATGCAACGGATTTGGTTTCCCCATTATTATTCTCATGTTTCATTTTTTACACACCGCATAACTCTGGTCAAGTTTCCCACCAACCTCGTAGAAGCCAAAATGTCTCCAGATGTCTGCTTTCAATGTCTTAGGTGCATCAATAATCTTTCTCGCTCCCTCTTTCTCCGCTTCAGCCATTGTTATGTTATGTCCTATATCTGAGAGGTTAGATCTTGTCTCCGAACCCGATTAACATTTTGGGCCCGACTAATAAATTATTTAAAAAAAAAAAAAAAAATGGGATAAAACCGAGGGCAGGCTCTCTATATTGTGCATTTGTTTGTGCACGCACATGAACGCCGTGGCCCGTATGTTATTTTTTTTTTATATTAAACTTCCCAGTGTTATTTCGTTGTGTAAATGCTTTTCTAATGATCATAGAAATACGAAGACTATTTAAACATTAAGAAAACTTGCGTTTTTTTCTGCCAACTGAGAATTCGTTACGAAAGACACTTTTATTTATGCACACAAAGGCAACAGAAATGTGATCCTTTTGAATCTTCTCCTCTGTGTGTCTCCAAAACTCAAGGTTTTTTTTTTTTTTATATTAAACTTTCCCAGCGTTATTTCGTTGTGTAAATGCTTTTATAATGATCATAAAATATGTAGACTATTTAAACATTAAGAAAACTTGCATTTTTTCTGCCAACTCGAAGAAATTAAAATAGATTGCTGCTGCTGCGTTCCCCCCCCCCCCCCCCGCATAACTCCATTTAAAAAAAAAAAAAATCGGGTTTTTCGGGCTGGGCCTGCAAATCCAGTTACCCTAATTTTCGGACTATAAGCCGCTACTTTTTACCCTCATTTTGAATCCTGCGGCTTGTCGTCCAGTGTGGCTTATTTGTTGATTTATTTGGGTTAGTAGGTAACACTTTATTTGACAGCGGCATCATAAGACTGTCATAAGAACATCATAATTATGACATGACACTATCATGGGCATTACTGAATGCTTATGACAGATGTCAATATGTGTCATGTGGCATATTATGTCAGTAAATCCATTTATGTCCACCTCAGATCTTTTACGTCCATTCAAAAGTGAGATAATTTGCCGGATGACACTAACTGACATCTATTATAAGCATTCATTAATGCTTATGACAGTGTCATGTAATAATTATGACTGTCTTATGACAGTATTAAGGCACCACTATCAAAGAAAATGTTACCAAGTACCATAACTAGCAATAAATGAAACAACTGGAACAGTAACTGAAGAAATAATTAGCGCAGAACATGACTGTTATTTACATCTGTAGCGCCGCCATGCATGCTAGCAGGAATGTTGGATGACAACAGTGATTAGAGCAGGTGGCAGCAGAGGTTGACTGTCTACCCCAAGGAAGCAGTGATGGCTTTTAGTAATTGGTTCAAAGCTTAATGGTGGGTTATTTGGTCTCATGACAGTCTTACGGTGCCATTGTCAAATGAAGTGTTACCAGTTAATATCTTTTGGTTTAAATATCCCATAATACAATGAGGACAACTGCGGCTTATTTATGAACAAATGCCGTTTTCATGTCAAATTTGGTGGCTGGCGGCTTATAGTCAGGTGCGCCTTATAGTCCAGAAATTACAGTAATTGATCGGGCTCGGGCCGGGTCGGGCTTCAATACCAGCGGGCCGTGTCAGGTCGGGCTGGATTTTTTTAGGCCCGATCTAACCTCTATTGCACATATATAGTGGGCAAGGCCTACATTTTACTTTTGTTCTACATTGCAATTTAGTTGATGTTTTGTTTGCAACCAAACTGACCCCTGGATTGATATTGCGATAAAGATGCTGCTGCACTACAACATTTTCTTCGTCGTTTTCTTTAATATTTACTTGAATATTTTTATTGATGGGTCGTTGTTAATAAAATACAGTGACTGATTTTGCACAGGAATTCAGATGTTGCACTGTGTGTAAAAAAAGAGAAAGCCCTGGTGTCATTCAAAGCACTAATTAAAGCTGTGATCTGTTTTTTTTTTTTTTATATACATATCTGAAAGTATTTTCATTTGTGCCACAAGAGCCAATAAAAAGTTATTTAATGTCTGATCGCTTGTGTTGCCTCATGTTTCACGAAAAATATGCTTCGCTTTAGAATTTTAATGCATCCCAGGCTTTAATGCATCGCGATGCATTGCCGAATCG
Organism: Corythoichthys intestinalis; assembly: GCF_030265065.1. Lineage (NCBI taxonomy): Eukaryota > Metazoa > Chordata > Actinopteri > Syngnathiformes > Syngnathidae > Corythoichthys > Corythoichthys intestinalis. Next base: position 3,120,212 of record NC_080395.1, read on the forward strand.
AATCGTGACCCTCTGAATCAAATCGAATCGAATCGTGGCCATCCGAATCGTAATCGAATCAAATCGTGAGGGCAGTGCCGATGCACACCTCTAATTTCTAGTAGGGGTGGGAAGCTCTGGATTTTTTGTCATTATAAACAAATACAGTACTTATGTACTGTATGTTGAATCTATATATTCGTCCGAGTTTTATTCATTTTTTTCTTAATGCATTGCCAAAATGTATATGATCGGGAAAAATTATCGGGAATCGGGTGCAAAAAAACCCAACAATTGGATCGGGACATATCGGGATCAGCACATACTCAAACTAAAACGATCAGGATCGGATCGGGAGCAAAAAAACATGATCGGAACAAACCTAATTAGGAGTGTTTGTCTTGGGAAAGGCCAAGTCAGCCACTGCTGGGTTTTCTAGTGTTAAACGCCCAAAATCAATAGGAAGTGAAATCTAAATGCCCAAAATCAAATGGGAGTTACATGTACAGTGCCTCGCAAAAGTATTAGGCCCCCTTGAATCTTGCAACCTTTCGCCACATTTCAGGCTTCAAACATAAAGATATGAAATTTAATTTTTTGTCAAGAATCAACAACAAGTGGGACACAATCGTGAAGTGGAACAACATTTATTGGATAATTTCAACTTTTTTAACAAATAAAAAACTGAAAAGTGGGGCGTGCAATATTATTCGGCCCCTTTACTTTCAGTGCAGCAAACTCATTCTAGAAGTTCAGTGAGGATCTCTGAATGATCCAATGTTGTCCTAAATGACCGATGATGATAAATAGAATCCACCTGTGTGTAATCAAGTCTCCGTATAAATGCACCTGCTCTGTGATAGTCTCAGGGTTCTGTTTAAAGTGCAGAGAGCATTATGAAAACCAAGGAACACACCAGGCAGGTCCGAGGTACTGTTGTGGAGAAGTTTAAAGCCGGATTTGGATACAAAAAGATTTCCCAAGTTTAAACATCTCAAGGAGCACTGTGCAAGCCATCATATTGAAATGGAAGGAGCATCAGACCCCTGCAAATCTACCAAGACCCGGCCGTCCTTCCAAACTTTCTTCTCAAACAATGAGAAAACTGATCAGAGATGCAGCCAAGAGGCCCATGATCACTCTGGATGAACTGCAGAGATCTACAGCTGAGGTGGGAGAGTCTTTCCATGGGACAACAATCAGTCGTACACTGCACAAATCTGGCATTTATGGAAGAGTGGCAAGAAGAAAGCCATATCTCAAAGATATCCATAAAAAGTCTGGTTTAAAGTTTGCCACAAGCCACCTGGGAGACACACCAAACATGTGGAAGAAGGTGCTCTGGTCAGATGAAACCAAAATTGAACTTTTTGGCCACAATGCAAAACGATATGTTTGGAGTAAAAGCAACACAGCTCATCACCCTGAACACACCATCCCCACTGTCAAACATGGTGGTGGCAGCATCATGGTTTGGGCCTGCTTTTCTTCAGCAGGGACAGCGAAGATGGTTAAAATTGACGGGAAGATGGATGCAGCCAAATACAGGAACATTCTGGAAGAAAACCTGTTGGTATCTGCACAAGACCTGAGACTGGGATGGAGATTTATCTTCCAACAGGACAATTATCCAAAACATACAGCCAAATCTACAATGGAATGGTTAAAAAATAAACGTATCCAGGTGTTAGAATGGCCAAGTCAAAGTCCAGACCTGAATCCAATGGAGAATCTGTGGAAAGAGCTGAAGACTGCTGTTCACAAACACTCTCCATCCAACCTCACTGAGCTCGAACTGTTTTGCAAGGAAGAATGGGCAAGAATGTCAGTCTTTCGATGTGCAAAACTGATAGAAACATACCCCAAGCGACTTGCAGCTGTAATTGGAGCAAAAGGTGGCACTACAAAGTATTAACGCAAGGGGGCCGAATAATATTGCACGCCCCACTTTTCAGTTTTTTATTTGTTAAAAAAGTTTAAATTATCCAATAAATTTTGTTCCACTTCACGATTGTGTCCCACTTGTTGTTGTTTCATGACAAAAAATTAAAATGTTATATCTTTATGTTTGAAGCCTGAAATGTGGTGAAAGGTTGCAAGGTTCAAGGGGGCCTAATACTTTTGCAAGGCACTGTAAATTCCCCCCAAATCAACAGGAAATGACCTGTAAATGCCACGAAAATTAACTCATTGCCTGGCATTGCCTTCCACTGACGGCCATGGACGTCCAATCGTATCGTACCTTGACCTACCCATAGGTTCCCATCCACTACTAATCGTGTTTCTTTTTAAGAGCCAAAGCTACTGACGTGAATTGAAAAGTCACTTATTTAGTGCGTTTACACCCAGTTGATGCGAGCCCACGTGGGGTTAACGGGTGACAAAGTCAACGCGTAGTCAACAATTGACCGCGAGTTGCCTGTTGCTTAGGCGGTCCAGATGAATAGCGCAATCAAGCGACCGTTCGGCCCCCCCTGTAGAATTGGAGTCCGCACGTCGCACGCTAACCGCCGGCCTCCAATTCTACAAAGCAAATCAAGTCAATAATTAAATTCAGTAATTAATTTCCGCGGACCAGCGGGAGGCTTCTCTTTTTCCGCAGGCTGCGGCGGCGCGCAAGGAAAGCAAAGTTGCCCGCGCAAAAGGGGTTAAAAAGTAATTAGTGTGTGCTGGTGTATGTCCGAGGTGCTTTTCATTTGATTGCAACATCGATCAGGACAAATTAGAGACGTGCCCAGGGTCTAAAGGCGCTCGGCCAGCCGCGAGTCAAGTGAAGTGGTCGCCCACACGCGTCTGCTTGAAAAGTGCGAAGAGTTTATTCTCGCTGATTGGGAGGTCATCGAGCCGTCGAGTAAGATTAACCTGGAAGACATTGACCATTACGACTCAAAAAGTTATGTGTTTTTATCAACTTGGAAGCAGTGGGTTGAAATGAAGTAGCGGGGGAGTGCAGATGTGCAAAACAATGAATCCAGCTCAGGATTTCTTGATTTAGCAGACAATAGGCCTCGAGTCACAGCGACTAGGACTCGAGTCGATTCGAGCCGCAAATAGGATTTGCAGCTCAACCCGAAGTTGAAGACAAAATACTCGGATATGACTCGCTTGAGCTGGGAGGGTCTGAGACTTGACTCAACTTGTGAGGCAATAAGTTGAGACTCGACTTATTAGACAGTTATTCGTGACTCGACAACCCGACTCGAAAAACTTGGAACATAGATTGTTTCCCACCTGCCATAATCTCATGACTCAACTTGACATAACCATTACTCGACTCGACCTAATTCAACAAGATTCATCTTTACAACCTTTGACTTAACACGACTCGTATTTACAACGTTGTGACTCGGCTCAACTTAACATGACCTTGAGACTCGACTCAACTTGACATAACCTAATGACTCGATTGGAATCAACAAACTTTTGACTTGACACGACTTGCCTTTACAACTTTGTGACTCGGCTCAACTTGACATGACCTCGAGACTGGACTCAACTTGACATAACCTAACTACTCAACTCGACTCGACTCAACAAACTTTTGACGTGACACGACTCGCCTTTACAACCTTGTGACTCGGCTCAACTTGACATGACCTCAAGACCTGACTGAACATAATCTCATGACTCGACTCGACAACCTTTTGACTTTACACGACTCATATTTACAACCTTGTGACTCGGCTCAACTTGACATGACCTCAAGCCCTGGCTCATCTCATTTTTACAACCTTGTGACTTGGCTCGACTCGACATAACCTTGCGACTTGAATTGACTAAAACCCATTTTGGTTTGACACGACTCATTTTTACAACTTTGTGACTCCGCTCAAATTGACATGACCTCAAGACCTGACTCAACTCGTCTTTACAACCTTGTGACTTGACTCGACTCGACATAACCTTGCGATTCGACTCAAACCCATTTTGATTTGACACGACTCATTTTTACAACTTTGTGACTCGGCTCAACTTGACATGACCTCGAGACTCGACTCGACATAACCTCATGACTCAACTTGATATAGTTCAATAAGACTCATCTTTACAAACTTCGACTTGACACGACTCGTATTTACAACGTTGTGACTCGGCTCAACTTAACATGACCTCGAGACTCGACTCAACTTGACATAACCTAATGACTCGACTCGAATCAACAAACTTTTGACTTGACATGACTCACCTTTACAACCTTGTGACTCCGCTCAACTTGACATTAACCTCGAGACCTGACTCAACATAATCTCATGACTCGACAACCTTTTGACTTTACACGACTCACCTTTACAACCTTGTGACTCGGCTCAAATTGACATGACCTTGAGACCTGACTCAACTCGTCTTTACAACCTTGTGACCTGGCTCGACTCGACATAACCTTGCGACTCGACTCAAACCCATTTTGATTTGACACGACTCATTTTTACAATTTTGTGACTCGGCTCCACTTGACATGACCTCGAGACTCGACTCGACATAACCTCATGACTCAACTTGACATAACAATTACTCGACTCGACCTAATTCAATAAGACTCATCTATACAAACTTCAACTTGACACGACTCGTATTTACAACGTTGTGACTCGTCTCAACTTAACATGACCTTGAGACTCGACTCAACTTGACATAACCTAATGACTCGACTCGACTCTACAAACTTATGAATTGACACGACTCGCCTTTACAACTTTGTGACTCAGCTCAACTTGACGTGACCTCGAGACTCGACTCAACTTGACATAACCTAATGACTCGACTCGACAACAAACTTTTGACTTGACACGACTCACCTTTACAACCTTGTGACTCGGCTCAAATTGACATGACCTTGAGACCTGACTCAACTCTTCTTTACAACCTTGTGACTTGGCTCAACTCGACATAACCTTGCGACTCGACTTTACTCGACTCGACTCGACTCGACTCAAACCCATATTGATTTGACACGACTCATTTTTACAACTTTGTGACTCGGCTCAACTTGACATGACCTTGAGACTCGACTCAACTTGACATATCCTAATGACTCAACTCTACCTGACTTGACTCAACCAACTTTTGACTTGACACGATTCACATTTACAACCTAGTGACTCGGCTCAACTTGAAATGACCTCGAGACCTGACTCGACATAACCTTGTGACTCGACTCAAACCCATTTTGATTTGACACGACTCATTTTTACAACTTTGTGACTCAGCTCAACTTGACATGACCTCGAGACTTGACTCAACTCAAGTTGACTCGACAACTTTTTGACTAGACACAACTCGCCTTTAAAAACTTGACTCGGCTCGGCCCAACATCGAGACTTGACTCAACTCAACATTACCTCATGACTCGACTCGATTTGACTCGACATGACCTTTTGACTTGACAAAACTCATCTTTGTAACATTGTGACTTGGCTCAACTTGACTTCGAGACTTGACATAACCATTACTCGACTCGACCTAATTCAACAAGACTCATCTTTACAACCTTTGACTTGACACGACTCGTATTTACAACGTTGTGTCTCGGCTCAACTTGACATAACCTCGAGACTCGACTCAACTTGACATAACCTAATGACTCATTTCGACATGACTCGACTCAAAAAACTTTTGACCTGACACGACTCGCCTTTACAACATTGTGACTCGGCTCAACTTGAAATGACCTTGAGACCTGACTCAACATAACCTCATGACTCGACTCGACAACCCTTTGACTTGACACGACTCGTATTTACAATCTTTTGACTCGGCTCAACTTGACATGACCTTCATACTTGACTCAACATAACCTCATGACTCGACTCGACATGACCTTTTGACTTGACACAACTCATCGATACAACCTTGTGACTTGGCTCGACTCGACATGACCTCGAGACTCGACATAACCTGGTGACTCATCTCGACTCAAACCCATTATGATTTGACACAACTCATTTTTACAACTTTGTGACTTGGCTCAACTTGACATGCCCTCGAGACTTAAATCAAGTTGACTCGACTCGACTCGACAACCTTTTGACTTCACACGACTCGCCTTTAGAAACTTGTGACTTGGCTCGGCCCAAACTAGAGACTTGACTCAACTCGATTTGACTCGACATGACCTTTTGACTTGACACAACTCGTCTTTATAACATTGTGACTTGGCTCGACCTCGAGACTTGCCATTACCTCATGACTCAACTCCACATAAACATTACTCGACTCAACCTGTTTCGACAAGACTCATCTTTACAACCTTTGACATGAAACGACTGGTATTTACAACGTTGTGACTCGGCTCAACTTGACATGACATGGAGATTCGAATCAACTTGACATAACCTAATGACTCGACATGACTCGACTCAACAAACTTTTGACTTGACACAACTCGTCTTTACAAACTTGTGACTCGGTTCAACTTGACGTGACCTCGAGACCTGGCTTGACATAACCTTGTGACTCGACTCGACTCAAACCCATTTTGATTTGACACGACTCATTTTTACAACTGTGTGATTCGGCTCAACTTGACGACTTCGAGACTCAACTCAACTTGACATAACCTAATGCCTGAACTCAACTTGACTCGACTCAACAATCATTTGAATTGACACGACTCACAACCTTGTGACTCTGCTTGACTCCACTCAACCTCGAGACTCAACTCGACCCGACTCAATAACCTTTTGACTTGACACCACTCGTCTTCACAACCTTGTGACTGGATTCGATATGACCGCGAGACTCAACCTGATTCGACTCAAGAAACTAAAAATAAAATTTTCAACTCTTTGCCCATCAGTGGCAGGCTCATGCTTCAGAGCCACTGACGGCGCTAGACGTCCAAGTCCATCTTGTTCATTTGCCCCCTCCCTGTCAAAATGCATTGGACGTCTAACTGTATTATAAATTTAAAAATGAATTCATTTTAAAAACACGATTCCGATCCTCTGAAAATGCGCCTGAAACTTATAAAAGTTGAAGAACAGCTTGAAATGTCTAATTTTTTTGAACACCTAAACGTCAAAGCCCTGATTTATCTCCCACTGCTTTTCTTTGCTAGAACATACAGTATATAGAAGAAAACATCATTTTGTTGTGTTAGCGGGATCGGTTGCTGTGGCAACAGCAGTAAATTGGTGGCAAAATCCAGCGGCGATGAGCTGGAGTGACAGCTCGTACAGGCAACGCGGTGGGCTGTCATTGGAAGATGGACGCTTGCTAATGCATTCGGACTCACTGACGTATGTCCAAAACACAGCCGCGACCTTAAGAAGGAGTGCTTAATGACACCTTTGGAGGAACACTAGTCATGCAGAAGGTGCTTTTTTATTGCTTTTGTTATTGCTTTTTGGTGTCTGTCTGTCAAGTAGAAAGAAAGTGGCAGCAGATGTCAGGGATTTGGTCGCGCACGTCTTTTTCCGTCTGTTTCCAAACGACACACTAGCTTGTGTTGTAGCTACAGGTGCTTGTAGTCCATTTTTTGTTTTTTAATTGGTAGATTTGAACCGTTTCCCTGCCAAGGACTATAACAGATGACCAATCCGATCAGCTTGCTGTATGGCGTTATATTTTTGCCAGTAGCCTGGGCGAGCAATGATAGATTTTGAGCAAGCAACAATAGATTTTGAGCACGTAAAATAATTTTGAGCAAGAAAAAAAAACAAAACAAAACAATCTAATCTGAGAGATTGGACATCTATGGCCATCAGTGGCAGCCAATGCCAGGCCGTACGTTCATTTTGGGGTATTGCACGTCGTTTCAGAATCGGTGACAAAGGGCAGCCTTGGAGGAGTCCAACCCTCACTGGGAACGAATTCGTCTTACTGAATGCAATGCTGACCAAACTCTGACACCAGTCATACAGGGACCGAACAGCCCTTACCAAGGGGCTCGGTTCCCCATACTCCCGGAGCACCCTCGACAGGACTCGCCGAGGCACACGGTCGAACGCCTTCTCCAGATCCACAAAACACATGTAGACTGGTTGGGTGAACTCCCACGGACCCTCGAGGACCCTGCCGAGGGTGTAGAGCTGGTCCACTGTTCCGAGGCTGGGACAAAAACCACACTGCTCCTCCTGAATCCGAGATTCGACTTCCCGACGGACCCTCCTGTTTTCCGAAATTTCCAGGTTCGCGGTGAATCAGTAACAGGCACCATTTTGCCAAATAGACAATGTTTATTGATTAGAAAATGCAGAATAAATGAGATTTATTGATTAATCCCACAAGAGCAAGCAGCAAGTATCAAAAACAAGCAAAAACAATGGTAACGTGACGCTAAATTTGAATTTGTCAATCCCAGAATCCCCGCGTTATCGTTACAGCACAACCAGGTGTTCCTTTAGCAATGAAAATCGCTTACCGTGACAAATGAGCGGGAGCCAATGCTCCGGTAAGGCGGCGAAGGAACAAAGCCAGGCAATCCGTACGAAGTCCGCTGGTGGATTAAATGTACGGATCGCCCAGCTTTGTCCTTTTGCCGCTTTACTGGAGTGTTGCTGGCTTCCCACTCATTTGTCACGGTAAGCGATTTTCATTGCTAAAGGGACATTTTGTTTTGCTGTAACGGTAACGCGGGGATTCTGGGGTTGACAAACTCAAATCTAGCGTCATCGTTGACATTTGTTATACTTGTTTGTGATACTTGTTTGCTTGCTCTTGTGGGCTTGTAATCAATAAATCTCATTTATTCTGCATTTTCTAATCAATAAACATTGTCTATTTTGCAAAAGTGTGCCTGTTACAGATTCACCGCGAACCTGGAAATCTCGGAAAAAACCTCCTCTCCAGCACCCCTGAATAGACTTTACCTGGGAGGCTGAGGAGTGTGATCCCTGTATAATTGGAACTCACCCTCCAGTCCCCCTTCTTAAAAAGGGGGACCACCACCCCGGTCTGCCAATCCAGAGGCACTGTCCCCGTTGTCCACGCGAAGTTGTAGAAGCGTGTCAGCCACGACAGCCTCACATCATCCAGAGCCTTTAGGAACTCTGGGCGGATCTCATCGACCCCTAGGGCCTTGCCACCGAGGAGCTTTCCAACCACCTCAACCATCACCTTGTCACTGATTTTGGTCATCATTTTTATGGACAGAATTTCTAGGCGGAGCCGAAGCATTGAAGGGGTCCAGTTTAGTGACCTCAGCATTGAATCTCTGCTTTTTGCAGATGATGTGGTGCTGTTGGCTTCATCAAGCCGTGACCTCCAACTCTCACTGGAGTGGTTCGCAGTCGAGTATGAAGCGGTTGGCATAAAGATCAGCACCTCCAAATCTGAGACCATGGTCCTCAGTCGCAAAAGGGTGGAGTGCTGGGTCGGGGATGAGATCCTGCCCCAAGTGGAGGAGTTCAAGTATCTTGGGGTCTTGTTCATGAGTGAGGGTAGGAGGGAGCAGGAGATCGACGGGCGGATCGGTGCGGCGTCTGCAGTGATGCGGACTCTGCACCGGTCTGTATAGGTGAAGAAGGAGCTGAGCCGAAAGGCAAAGCTCTCGATTTACCAGTCGATCTACTACGTTCCTACCCTCACCTATGGTCACGAGCTGTAGGTCGTGACCAAAAGAACAAGATCCCGGATACAAGCGGCCGAAATGAGTTTCCTCCGCAGGGCGTCCGGGCTCTCCCTTTGAGATAGGGTGAGAAGCTCGGTCATCCGGGAGGGACTCTGCGTTGAGCCACTACTTCTCCGCATTGAGAGGAGCGAGCTGAGGTGGCTCGGGCATCTTGTTCGGATGCCTCCTGGACGCTTCCCCAGAGAGGTGTTCCGGGCATGTCACACAGGCAGGAGGCCACGGGGACGACCCATGACTCGCTGGAGAGACTATGTTTCTCGGCTGGCCTGGGAACGCCTTGGGATCCCACCGGAGGAGCTGGTTGAAGTGGCTGGGGAGAGGGAAGTCTTCGTATTGGCACAATGGCATGATCAATTTTCCCAAATGGTACAAAAAAATGCCACATGGCAAAATAATTTTGCCACATGGCAAAAAAAATGCCACATTTCAAAATCCTTTTGCTACATGGCAAAAAAAAAAAAAATGCCACATGGCAAAAAAATGCCACATGTAAAAATAAATGCATAAATGCCACATTGCCACATGGCAAAAAAATGCCATATGCAAAATTCATTTTGCCACATCACAAAATCCATTTTGCCACATGGCAATAAAATGCCACATGGCAAAATCCATTTTACCACATTGCAAAAAATGCCACATGGCAAAAAAATGCCACATGTAAAAAATAAATGCATACATGCCACATTGCCACGTGGCAAAAAAAATGCCATATACAAAATTCATTTTGCCACATCACAAAATCTATTTTGCCACATGGCAACATAAAATGCCACATGGCAAAAAAATGCCACATGACAAAACCCATTTTGCCACATGGCAAAAAAAATGCCACATTGCAAAATCCATTTTGCTACATGGCAAAAATAATTTTGCCACATGGCAAAATCCATTTTGCCAAAGGGCAAAAAAAAAAAAAAAAATGCCACATGTAAAAATAAATGCATACATGCCACATTGCCATATAGCAAAAAAAATTCCACATGGCAAAATCCAATTTGCCACATGGAAAAATCCATTTTGCTACATGGCAAAATAATTTTGCCACATGGCAAAAAAAATGCCACATGACAAAATCCATTTTACCACATGGCAAAAAATGCCACATGGAAAAAAAATGCCATATGTAAAAAATAAATGCATACCTGCCACATTGCCACGTGGCAAAAAAATGCCATATACAAAATTGATTTTGCCACATCACAAAATCTATTTTGCCACATGGCAAAAAAAAAAAAAAAAAAAAAATGCCACATGGCAACATAAAATGCCACATGGCAAAAAAATGCCACATGACAAAACCCATTTTGCCACATGGCATAAAAAATGCCACATTGCAAAATCCATTTTGCTACATGGCAAAATAATTTTGCCACATGGCAAAATCCATTTTGCCACAGGGCAAAAAAAAAATGCCACATGTAAAAATAAATGCATACATGCCACATTGCCATATGGCAAAAAAAATGCCACATGGCAAAATCCAATTTGCCACATGGCAAAATCCATTTTGCTACATGGCAAAATAATTTTGCCACTTGGCAAAGAATATGCCACATGACAAAATCCATTTTGCCACAAAAAAAATCCCATATGGCAAAATCCAATTTCCCACATGGCAAAAAAATGCCACATGGCAAAATCCACATTGCCACATGGCAAATGCCACTTTTGGTTCTCGCTGTCTCTCCATTTCTGTCTAGTAATTCTAGTGTCACCTTTTGTTTTCATCTGCATCCTCGCAAACTACATACCCTCAGCTGTTAATGCCATTGTCGTCCTGCTGTGTGTGTGCATTATATTGAATTGTCCGCTAGCGTTATCTATTTAATTCCAGCAGCTGCAGTGGCAGGTTGAATTCTACACGGAGGAGAAAGGGGACTCATTATTCCGCTGACATTAAATCAATAGAACGGCGCACAGAAAATAACAAAGGAAGCACACATACGAATCAGGCGTATGATGCGTGAACGCACTTTACGAGTGCATCACTCGCTACACTCCGTCACTCCGCTTATCCGGAATCTTCCCGGTGATTGATGACACACAGTCGCGCGCGCGCACCTCCAGAGGGTGCCGGTGGGCACGGCTGATTGACCCCAGCTCACAACTTCTGGCCGGCTCGCTGCCAGAAAATCAGCCAATTAAAAAGATGCCCGCGCCACGGCGCCACCAGAGGGGAGTGGGGGCGGGCGACGAGATGAGCAGAGGGGCATTGTGGGTAACGGCAGCTGCACACAGCTCCGAACCGGGAAGCAGCTGCGAGGCGCTGACCTGACCGTGAAGCTCGCCCAATCTCACGCTCGCCGTCGGTCACGCGGTGTCATTATCTTGTAATCAGTTAGCGGCCAAAACAATAAGCCCGTGCCCTGTTGAGGGTGAGTGAAAAATGCATGCTGGGTTGACTAATGGGGAGTATAAAATTTTTTAAAAATTGAATATTTGGAATTAAATAAATTGAAAAGGCAATATTTTTACGAGAAACTGCATTTTCCAGAGATGTTACTATGGGGCTTTGCTGTGTGGAGATACCGTTCTTGCCCCTGCCCAGGTTGGTTTGGGGACATTTCGGGGACAATATCAGGTCACTTCCTGTTGATTTGGGGACATTTGGGGGACACGTCCTGGTCATAACAGGTCACTTCTTGTTGATTTGGGAACGTTCCGGGGACATGTCCTGGTCATATCAGGTCACATCCTACTGATTATGGGAAAGGTCCTGGTAATATCAGGTCACTTCATGTTGTGGACACGTCCTGGTCATATCAGGTCACCTCCTGTTGATTTGGGGACATGTCCTGTTCAAATCAGGTACCTTCCTGTTGATTTGGGGACATTTCAGGGACATGTCCTGGTCATAACAGGTCACTTATTGTTGATCTGGGGACATTTCGGTGACATGTCCTGTTCATATCAGGTCACTTCCTATTGATTTGCGGACATTACGGCGACATGTCCTGGTCATATCAGGTCACTTCCCGTTGTGGACATGTCCTGGTCATATCAGGTCACCTCCTGTTGATTTGGGGACATTTTGGGGACATGTCCTGTTCATATTAGGTACCTCCTGTTGATTTGGGGACATTTTAGGAACATGTCCTGGCCATATAAGGTCACTTGCTATTGATTTGGGGACATTACGGGGACATATCCTGATCATATCAGGTTACTTCCTTTTGTGGACACGCCCTGGTCATATCAGGTCAATTTCTGTTGATTTGGGGGCATTTCGGTGACGTGTGCTGTTGATATCAGGTTTTTCCTGTTGATTGAGGGACATTTCAGGGACATGTCCTGGTCATATCAGGTCACTTCCTGTTGATTTGGGGACATTACGGCGACATGTCCTGGTCATATCATGTCACTTCCCGTTGTGGACATGTCCTGGTCATATCAGGTCACCTCCTGTTGAACTGGGGACATTTTGGGGACATGTCCTGTTCATATCAGGTACCTCCTGTTGATTTGGGGGTGTTTCGGTGACGTGTGCTGTTGATATCAGGTTTTTCCTGTATATTGTGGGACTTTCCAGGGACATGTCCTGGTCATATCAGGTCACTTCCTGTTGATTTGGGGACATTTGGGTGACACGTCCTATTGATATCTGGACATTTCCTCTTGATTTGGTGACATTGCTCTTTTGCTTTTGAAAATTCATGGGAAATTTGGACGTCCATGGCCGTCAACGGCTTCAACTTACAATGCGTCCAAGGAATCCAAGTACATTGGCATCAATAGAATCGACATACATGGCCGTCAATAAGTGGAATAAGGGATAAGTGGGATTAGTGGAAAATTTGGGCGTCGATGACTTTTTGGCGAATTTTGGGGGGACCGTAAATTTTTTCCCAAATTCTGTATACAACTTATAAGCCCCTTACTGTCCCGGAATTTTTGATGTCCAAGTTATGTGATTTGGTCAAAAATTGTAGGACTAGATAGCCTATATTTTGAAAAAAAAAAAGTTTTTGTTTCCGAAAAATTGGCATTTACGGGCAAACGGGAAATTTTTTTGTGGTCCTTCAAAAAAGTCCCTGCGTTGCGCGAAAATTCCGAAGGTTTTGATATTCGAATGGTGCCGATCGATCAAACGGTTCGAGCATGAATGGAACTCTGAGTGTCCGGTTGGTCTGACAGTTTTAATGTTCCGTTTTGGAGTAAGACATACTCCCATTGTGATCATTCAACACACCTCGTTTATTAAGACAAAGCATCAAACAGGAATGTGTTATGGGGGAACAGAAGAAAAGAAGGAGAGAGAGAGAGAGAGAAGAAACACAAACAACAACAAGAAATACATTGAACGTCTACACTAACTATGAATATGTTGGTGCTATTGTCAGCTAGATGTATTTCCGATTGACACCATATGGTGGACATGAACCACGGAACGAGGGGGTGGGGGGTCTAGAAGACATGTGATTGGGAGGGGTGGAGTATACACAAATCAGCCCTGTGATCGAGAACCCAGTAATCCTGTGAGTCCCTTGTGGGTGTGAGCTTGTTGGCAACCCACTCTACGCCGCTCCTTCCCCAATCCCGGCACGGAGGTCCTCCACCTGAGTGCGCCCAATCACATCCAGCCATGCGCGAATCCCATCAAGTATGCGATAGCCACACAGACGAGTGGAGCGGGGGCGCCACCCCATGGCCATGCCACCACTCCCCTCAGCCAGCCCCGGTCCCCCGGGGCACCCATGCTCCCATCAACCGGCCTGCAGGGATGGGAAGAGGGGACGCACACCAAGGTTTCTGCGAAAACAAGAAGCACCTGACTACAAGTGGGTGTCTGGATACTAGTCGGGGCCCTGGTGCTTCTCTTGCCCTGAGGCCGGCAGTTCCTGGCAAGCGGGGCCCTGCCCTAGGAGCCTGCCTCATCACTCACACACTCTTGACTGTACATAGCTTTCACTTTGAGGACCTAAACCAGAGTTGTCCAAACCGTGGGTCCTGCATTTTGTTCCTACCAGTTGAGCACAGACCGTTTAACCAATGAGGTTTCTGCGAAAACAAGCAGAACCTGCCTACAATCCACTGATTAAACTTGTAAGACATTTGATTTGATTTGGTGCAAAGGTGTCGTCATATTTTGTTGGAAAGAAATCCAGCACCCAATGCGGCCAGAAGTGGAGTAGTTTGGGGACCCAATACCTAAACACTCATTCAGATTTTCAGGCAGAGTCAGACTGGGGACATACAGTCCCGGCCTGGCTCCCCCTTGATATTAATGCAACATACTCCGAGGGTGTGGGGTGGCTGGGGTTGGGGTTGGGTGGGTGGTGGGGGGGGGCGTGGCACATGCCCCCCTGCTACCAGCCCCCGCCATTCCCACACCTACTTTGATACACCATTAAACATGAAAAAAACAAAAACATTCTCGAGACCACATTTTTAGAGTCTTGGTCTTGTAACCGTCTTTCTCTTGTCTCGGTCTCTACTCTTGCGCTTAATAGTGTTTGTCTTGGTCTTAACAATTCTGGTCCAGGAGAAGTCCTGGTTTTGGATTGTGTGGTCTTTTAGCACAGCAGTATTTCTGATAAGACCCCAGGACAGATAAGGTAGATCAACCCTCAACCCTGAGATCTAGGGTCAAGCAATTTCCTTTCCGATATTTTACTCACATGTGCTGCGAGAACTCCGGCGGCTCGTCGTTGACGTTGGCCATGCGCACCCTGACTGTAGCCGTGCCCGTGCGAGGTACCTCCCCCTTGTCCACAGCCATCACCACGAACTCGTACAGATGGTTGGGCCTCTCGTAGTCAAGAGGTCCGGCCGGGAAGATGGTGCCGTGCGGGGATACAGTGAAGTCTGGACTCATCGTGTAGTACGTCAGCTCAGCGTTCTTTTCCGAGTCGCAGTCGCTGGCGGAAACTAAATATCGGGACATGAAAAAGACAGGAAATTAATAAACAGTCTAAATGGATTGGACGTCTATGACCGTCAAGAGGAACTTCTTATTTACAGTTGAACTTAGGGATTCATTAAGTGGCTAGTCGCGTAGCTCAGAGCCCCCTGCCCCAAAATGACAATATATATATATATATATGTATATAGTTTAAAATATTATCGAGTTTGTGAATAATTTATTTTCACTATTTAAAGGTACAGTTCAACGTCAGAACACTGTGGTAAAGCTATTACATTTCAATAAAAATGAACAGCAAATTTATGGAGGTAGAATTGTGTCTTTATCATTCAATAAAAAAAAAGTTTCCTGACCTATTCATGCCCCAAATCAACAGGGACGGACCTTTAATGCCCCCAAATCAACAGGAAGGGACTGTAAATAACCCGAAATCAACAGTAAGTGACCTGTAAATGCCCCAAAATCACCAGGAAGTGACCTGTAAATGCCCCAAATCAACCAGAACAGATCTATATAACCCAAAATCAACAGGAAGTGACCTGAAAATGCCCCAAAATCAACAGGAAGTGACCTGAAAATGCTCAAAATCAACAGGAAGTAACCTGTAAATGCCCCCAAATCGACAGGAAGGGACCTTTAAATGCCCTAAAACCACCAGGAAAGGACCGTTAATAACCCAAAATCAACAGGAAGTGACCTATAAACACCCACAAAATCAACAGGAAGTGACATGTAAATGCTCATATCAACAGGAAGTGACCTGTGAAGGCCCCAAAATCAAAAACAGACTGTTAATAACCCACAATCAAGAGGAAATGACCTATTAATGCCCCAAAATCAACAAGAACAGATCATAAAATCCAAAATCAACAGGAAGTGACCTGTAAACATCCCAAAATCAACAGGAAGTAACCTGTAAATGCCCAAAATCAACCAGAACGGATCTATATAACCCAAAATCAACAGGAAGTGACCTATAAATGCCCCCAAATCACCAGGAAGTGACCTATAAATGCCTCAAAATCAACAGGAAGTAACCTGTAAATGTTCATATCAACAGGAAGTGACCTGTGAATGCCCCAAAATCAACAACAGACTGTTAATAACCCCCAGTCTAAAGGAAATGACCTATTAATGCCCCAAAATCAACAAGAACAGATCATATATAATCCAAAATCAACAGGAAGGGACCTGTAAATGCCACAAAGTCAACAGGAAGTGACCTGTAAATTGCCAGAATCAAGAGGAAGTGACCTGCAATTGCCCCAAAATCAACAAGGAGGGACCTTTCATGCCCCAAAATCAAAAGGGTGGGACCGTAAATGCCCCAAATCAACAGGAAGTGACCTGTAAATGCCCCCAAACTCACAGGAAGTGACCTGTAAATGCTCCAAATCAACAGGAACTGACCTGTAAATGTCCCCAAATCCACAGGAAGGGACCTTTAAATGCACCAAAATCATCAGGAAGGGACCGTTAATAACCCCAAATCAACAAGACCCGTAAATGCCCCAAAATCAACAATAAGTGACCTTTCATGCCCCAAAATCAAAAGGAGGGGACCGTAAATAACTCAAAATCAACAGGAAGTGACCTGTATATGCTCCAAATCAACAGGAAGTGACCTGTAAATGCTCAAAATCAACAGGAAGTGACATTTAAATGCCCCAAAATCACCAGGAAATGACCTGTAAATGCCAAAAATCAACAGAAAAGGACTGTAAATGCCCTAAAATCAAAAGGAAGTGACCTGTAAATGCCCCCGAAATGTACCCAAATCAACAGAAATTGACCCGATATGACCAGGACGTGTCCACAACAGCAATTGACCTGATATGACCAGAACATGTCCCGGTAATGTCACCAAATCAATAGCAAGTCATCTTATATGACTAGGACATGTTCCTGAAATGTACCCAAATCAACAGGAGGTACCTGATATGAACAGGACATGTCCTCGAAATGTCCCCAAATCAATAGGAAGTGACCTGATATGACCAGGACATGTCCCTGAAATGTCCCTCAATCAACAGGAAGTGACCTGATATGAACAACACACGTCACCGAAATGTCCCCAAATCAACAATACAGTGACCTGTTATGACCTGGACATGTCCCCGAAATGTCCCCAAATCAAAAGAAAGATACCTGATAAGAACAGGACATTTCCCCCGAAATGTCCCCAAATCAACAGGAACGTACCTGATAAGAACAGGACATGTCCCCCGAAATATCTCCAAATCAACAGGAATTGACATGATATGACCAGGGCGTGTCCACAACAGGAACTGACCAGATATGACCAGGACATGTCCCCATACTGTCCCCAAAATCACCAGGAAGTGACCTGAAAATGCCCCAAAATCACCAGGAAGTGACCTGTAATTGCCCCAAAATCAACAAGAGGGGACCTTTCATGCCCCAAGATTAAAAGGGTTGGACCGTAAATAACCCAAAATCAACAGGAAGTGACCTGTAAATGCCCCCGAAATGTACCCAAATCAACAGGAATTGACCTGATATGACCAGGACGTGTCAACAACATGAAGTGACCTGATATAACCGGGACATGTCCCGGTAATGTCCCCAAATCAATAGCAAGTCACCTTAGGACATGTTCCTGAAATGTGCCCAAATCAACAGGAGGTACCTGATATGAACAGGACATGTCCTCGAAATGTCCCCAAATCAATAGGAAGTGACCTTTTTTCTGACCAGGACATGTCCCTGAAATGTCCCTCAATCAACAGGAAGTGACCTGTTATGAACAACACACGTCACCGAAATGTCCCAAGATCAACAATAAGTGACCTGTCATGTCCTGGACATGTCCCCGAAATGTCCCCAAATCAAAAGAAAGATACCTGATAAGAACAGGACATTTCCCTTGAAATGTCCCCAAATCAACAGGAACGTACCTGATAAGAACAGGACATGTCCCCCGAAATATCTCCAAATCAACAGGAATTGACATGATATGACCAGGGCGTGTCCACAACAGGAACTGACCAGATATGACCAGGACATGTCCCCGTACTGTCCCCAAAATCACCAGGAAGTGACCTGAAAATGCCCCAAAATCACCAGGAAGTGACCTGTAAATGCTCAAAATCAACAGGAAGTGATCTGTGAATGCCCTAAAATTAAAAGGAAGTGACCTGTAAATGCTCAAAATCAGCAGAACGTGAGCAGTAGAGGCCAAAAATCAACAGGAAGTGACCTGTAAAAGCCCCCCAATTACCAGGAAGTGACCTGAAAATGCCCGAAAATCAACAGGAAGTGATATGCAACTGCCCCAAATCACTGTCCAAATGGATTGGACGTTTGGCGCCTTTAAAATCATGTTTTAAAGGTCGATTTTGAGAGTGAGAGTAAAAAGTGAATGATTTCAACCGACTCATGAGAATAGGAAACACTCACTTTAATTGTATTTAATTGCGTGCGTGGTATTTTGGGGTGATGAAGTATGTTTCATATTCATGAGAATCTTCAGGTTGTGTTTTCTTATTCAAATGAGGCAGATTGAAATAAATTGAAAAAAAAAAAAATGATGATACAAAAGCACACAAGGTGTCACTTTAGTAGCATCTCGGGTGCATTGCAATTACACAATCAAACAAAAAGAACGCCGCGTTTAATAAAAACCCTGTGATCATTTGCTAGCGCACTCGTTTTGAAGCATTTCTTTATTTTCTCCCTCCCCCGCCGCGACCAGGCAGCCGAAGTCCCGTCGTGTTTATTCATGTTTCGCCGCGGCCGAATGCAAAGTAAGATAAATTGGTAGAGTGGCGAGTTTGACGACGGGAAACGGTGGAAAAAAAATGTTCTCGTTAGCGGAAAATATGCTTGTTCACGTCCCAGGTGGCGCGCCTCCGTTTCCGCAAGGCAATCACTTTGCCACTCGGCCCGCATGGATTCCCAATGCGTCCGATTTTAAACGGGCCGGCTAACGTCGCCGCGTTCGTTGACAATTAGCGGATCGGACGCTGTGTCAATTAGCGCTTGTGCAATGCAACTTTCACGTGGTTCAAGATCTCCGTCAGCAGAGTTCTTGCACACTTTTGGGAGAGTGTTAATTCGCCGCCATGTCTCCCGTTTCAAACGGATTGGAGGTCCGCGGCAGCCAATGACAGGCAACGGGTTCATTTTTGGGCACTTCCTTTTCCCGTTGAGGCATGTACAGGTCACTTCCTGTTGATTTTGAGTATTTAACCCTTAAAGACCGGCAACATGAAGCAATTATCAGAGAATCCCAAAATTTGAAAAATAAGGTCCTAATGAAACCTTTTTTTCACATTTGTAAAAAGAAATGTCAAAATGAATATGTGTAATAAGCGCTTTAATATCTATAACCCTAGCTAAATCCTTTTTTTTTTTTTTTTCATGGAACCTGCAGATGCACGTGTTGACTTGAATCCATCATTTTTTTTTTTCAAAAAGAAATGTCAAAATTCTGAATTAATCTCAAAATCATGAAATTTTAGGTGTATCAAATGTGATACATTTGGCAATAAAGGGTTAAAGGTCACTTCCTGTTGATTTTGGGTCATATAGATCCGTTCTGGATGATTTTGGGGCATTTTCTGGTCACTTCCTGTTGATTTTGGGGCATTTTAGGGTCAATTCCTGTTGATTTTGGGGCATTTTCAGGTCACTTCCTGTTGATTTTGGGTTATATAGATCTGTTCTTGTTGATTTTGGGCATTTTAGGGTCAATTCCTATTGATTTTGGGGCATTTTCAGGTCACTTCCTCTTGATTTTTGGTTATATAGATCTGTTCTTGTTGATTTTGAGCATTTTCAGATCACTTCCTGTTGATTTTGGGGCATTTTCAGGTCACTTCCTCTTGATTTTGGGTTGTATAGATCCGTTCTTGTTGATTTTGGGTCATTTACAGGTCACTTCCTGTTGATTTTAGGTCATTTACAGGTCACTTCCTGTTTATTTGGGAGCATTTACAGGTCACTTCATGTGGATTTTGGGTTATATGTGATCTGCTCTTGTTAATTTTGGGGCATTTTCAGGTCACTTCGTCTTGATTTTGGGTTGTATAGATCCGTTCTTGTTGATTTTGGGTAGTTTAACGGTTACTTCCTGTTGATTTGGGGGCATTTACAGGTCACTTCCTGTTGATTTTGGGTTATATGTGATCTGTTCTTGTTGATTTTGGGGCATTTATAGGTCACTTCCTCTTGATTTTGGGGCATTTTCAGGTCACTTCCCCATGATTCTGGGGCATTTTCAGGTCACTTCCTCTTGATTTTGGGTTATATAGATCTGTTCTTGTTGATTTTGAGGCATTTATAGGTCATTTCCTCTTGATTTTGGGTCATTTACAGGGCACTTCCTGTTGATTTTGGGCGTTTACAGGTGACTTTCTGTTGATTTTGGGTTATATATGATCTGTTCTTGTTGATTTGGGGCATTTATAGATCACTTCCTCTTGATTTTGGGACATTTTCAGGTCACTTCCTCTAGATTTTGGGTTATATAGATCTGTTCTTGTTGATTTTGGGGCATTTACAGGTCATTTCCTCTTGATTTTGGGGCATTTTCAGGTCACTTCCTCTTGATTTTGGGTTATATAGAACCGAACTTGTTGATTTGGGGGGCATTTTTCAGGTCACTTCCTCTTGATTTTGGGGCATTTTCAGGTCACTTCATCTTGATTTTAGGTTATATAGATCCGTTCTTGTTGATTTTGGGGCATTTACAGGTCACTTCCTGTTGATTTTGGGTCATTTTCAGGTCACTTCCTGTTGATTTTGTGTTATATAGATCCGTTCTTGTTGATTTGGGGAGCATGTTCAGGTCACTTCCTCTTGATTTTGGGGCATTTTCAGGTCACTTCCTATTGATTTTAGGTTATATAGATCCGTTCTTGTTGATTTTGGGGCATTTACAGGTCACTTCCTGTTGATTTTGGGTCATTTAAAGGTTTATTCCTGTTGATTTTGGGTCATTTACAGGTCACTTCCTGTTGATTTGGGGGCATTTAAAGGTCACTTAATGTTGATTTTGGGTTATATATATGATCTGTTCTTGTTGATTTGGGGGGCATGTTCAGGTCACTTCCTGTTGATTTTGGGGCATTTTCAGGTCACTTCCTATTGATTTTAGGTTATATAGATCCGTTCTTGTTGATTTTGGGGCATTTACAGGTCACTTCCTGTTGATTTTGAGTCATTTAAAGGTTTATTCCTGTTGATTTTGGGCATTTACGAGTCACTTTCTGTTGATTTGGGGCATTTATGGGTCACTTGCTGTTGATTTTGGGCATTTACGATTTACTTCCAATAGCTCTGTGGCATTTACAGATCACTTCCTAGTGATTTTGAGGCATTTACAGGTCACTTCCTGTTGGTTTTTGGGCATTTACGGGGCAGTTCATATTGATTTTGAGCATTTACAGGTCACTTGCTGTTGATTACGGGTTATTTACGGTCCCTTCCCATTGATTTTGGAGCATTAACAGTCTTTTCCTGCCAATTTTGGGGCATTTACAGGTCACTTCCTGTTGATTTTGGGTTATTTATGGTCCCTTCAAGTTAATTTTGGGGCATTAAAGGTCACGCCCTGTTGATTTTGGGCATTTACGGGGTCACTTCCTGTTGATTTTGGGACATTTAAGGTTCACTTCCTCTTAATTTAGGGTATTTACAGGTCACTTCCTGTTGATTTTGGGCAGTTTTGGGTCGCTTGTTGATTTTGGGCATTTACAATTTACTTCCTCTTTATTTGGGGCATTTACAGATCACTTCCTGTTTATTTTGGGCATTTACTGGCTACTTGTCGTGGATTTTGGGCATTTACGGGTCACTTCCTGTTGATTACGTGTTATTTACGGTCTCTTCCCATTTATTATGGAGCATTAACAGTCTGTTCCTGTCAATTTTGGGGCATTTAAGGGTCACTCCTTGTTGATTTTGAGCATTTACAGGTCACGTTTTGTTGATTTTGGGTTATTTATGGTCCCTTCCAGTTAATTTTGGGGCATTAAAGGTTGATTTTGGGCAGTTTGGGTCACTTGCTGTTCATTTTGGGCATTTACAATTTATTTTCTCTTGATATGGGGCATTTACAGATCACTTCCTGTTGGTTTTGGGGCATTTACAGGGCAGTTCATATTGATTTTGAGCATTTATAGGTCACTTCCTGTTGATTACGGATTATTTACGGTCCCTCCCCATTGATTTTGGAGCATTAACAGTCTGTTTCTGTCAATTTTGGGGCATTTACAGGTCACTTCTTGTTGATTTTGACCATTTGCATGTCACTTTCTGTGTATTTTGGGTTATTTATTGCCCCTTCGTGTTGATTTTGGGGCATTAGAGGTCACTTGCCGTGGAGTTTGGGCATTTATGGGTCACTTCCTGTTGATTCGGGGCATTTACAGGTCACTTCCTGTCAATTTGGGGCATTTACAGGTCACTTCCTGTTGATTTAGGGCATTTACGGGTCACTTCCTGTTGATTTGGCGGCATTTACAGTAGACTCCCGGCCTTCCTGTTGATTCTGGGGCATTTGCATGTCACTTCCTGTTTATTTGGGGCATTTAAAGATCACTTCCTGTTGATTTTGGTCATTTACAGGTCATTTCCTTTCAATTTGGGGCATTTAAAAATAACTTCCTGCTGATTTTGGGCATTTACAGGTCACATTTTCTGTTGATTTTGGTCATTTACAGGTCACTTCCTGTCAATTTTGGGCATTTACAGGTCACTTCCTGTTGATTTAGGGAATTTACGGGTCACTTCCTGTTGATTTGGCGGCATTTACAGACTCCCGGCCTTCCTGTTGATTCTGGGGCATTTGCATGTCACTTCCAATTTATTTGGGGCATTTAAAGATCACTTCCTGTTGATTCTGGGCATTTACAGTTCACTTCCTGTTGATTTTGGGGCATTTACAGGTCACTTCCTGTTAAGTATGGGCACTTTTGGTTCACTTGCTGTTGATTTTGGGCATTTACAATTTTCTATCCGACACAACTTGGTCCAAATATGTGCATCAATTAGTTTACCTTCACCGATAACATGACTGTGTAACGCGAAGAAAAAAACTCACTTGTCGTTTGGTTGAAGTGTTTGCTGATCAACGAGCACACTTAGTTCATTATTCATCATTGTACGTGCGTTTGTTGTATCGCACGCTGAAGAGGGACACTGCGGGAGGCTTCTATCGCCATGGAAACCACATATTTGCTCAGGAAGTTTTTTATTGTTGTTGCCAAGACGTGACATGATGAAGGGTTACATTTATTTACACTCGATAAGAATGCCCTCCTTCTCTCCACAAAATGCTCGCGCAGCGGGGTGATGTTTCCCGCCTCCGGAGGTACGCCAATTGTTGGCGTCGTGCTGCGCTAAAAATCTTTCATTTACGACTTTTTCTCATGTATTAAAGCCTATTAATCTCGATGTGATGATAACGTGTCCGAAAATATACTTTCCTTACATGAAAAAGGATCACTCAGTGGTAATATCCATATCAATAATGAATTATTGATATGGATTATTGATTGAAATGAATTAATTTGAGTTTTATGTTGTTGACTATTTAAAATATATACATAGACAGTTATGTGTAAGTATGTGTATATATTGTATATACAGTAGTATGAAAAAGTATCTGAACCTTTTGGAATTTCTCACATTTTTGCATGAAATGACAGCAGGGACAAGTACAAAAAGTGGTATTTGCCATGTGGAAAAACTGTTTTTTTTTTCCATCTGGCATTTTATTTTTGCCATAGGACATTTTTTTTTGCCATGTGGCAAAATTGATTTTGCCATGTGACATTTTGTTTTTGTTGTTTTGCCATGTGGCATTGCCATCTGGCATTTTATTTTGCCATGTGGCAAAATGGAAATTTCCATGTGGCAATCTTTATGCCATCAGGAAAAATGTATTTTGCTATGTGGCATTTTTTTTTTTTTTTTGCAATGTGGCATAATTGATTTTGCCATGTTACATTTTTTTTTTTTTGCCCTGCGGCATTTTTTGGCGTGAAATTTAAATTGATTTTGACATATGGCTTTTTTTTTTTTTTTTGACATTTGGCATTTTTTTTTCCCATGAAGCAAAATGTATTTTGCCATGTGGCATTTTTTTGTCATGTGGTATAATTGATTTTGCCATAAGGCAAAATGGATTATACCATGTGGCATTTTTTTTTTTTTTTTGCCTTGTTGCATTTTTTTGCCATGTGGCCATTTTTTTTTTTTTTTTTTGCCATGTGGCAAAATTGATTTTGCCAAGTGGCACTTTTTTTGCCAAGTGGCATTTCTTTTCCATGAGGCAAAATGGAATTTTGTATGTGACATTTTTCTTTTTTTTTCATGTGGTATTTTATTTTGCACCGTGGCAAAATTGATTTTGGCATGTGGCATTTTTCCATGGGGCAAAATGTATTTTGCCAGGTGACATTTTTTTTGCCATGTGGCATTGCCATCTGGCATTTTATTTTGCCATGTGGCAAAATGGAAATTTCCATGTGGCAATCTTTATGCCATCAGGAAAAATGTATTTTGCTATGTGGCATTTTTTTTTTTTTTTTTGCAATGTGGCATAATTGATTTTGCCATGTTGCATTTTGTTTTTGTATTTTGTTTTTTTTTTTGTTGTTGTTTTTTTTGTTTTTTTTTGCCCTGCGGCATTTTTTTGCATGAAATTGAAATTGATTTTGACATATGGCTTTTTTTTTTTTTTTTTTTTTGACATTCGGTTTTTTTTTTTCCATGAAGCAAAATGCATTTTGCCATGTGGCATTTTTTTAAATGTGGCAAAATAGAAATTTCCATGTGGCTTTTTTTTTTTTTTTGTCATGAGGCAAAATG
The DNA here is from genome assembly GCF_030265065.1 of Corythoichthys intestinalis. Taxonomy (NCBI): domain Eukaryota; kingdom Metazoa; phylum Chordata; class Actinopteri; order Syngnathiformes; family Syngnathidae; genus Corythoichthys; species Corythoichthys intestinalis. The sequence continues at coordinate 3,145,468 of NC_080395.1, forward strand.
TATTTTGCTATGTGGCATTTTTTTGTCATGTGGTAAAATTGATTTAGCCATATGGCAAAATGGATTATACCATGTGGCATTTTTTTGCCTTGTTGCATTTTTGCCATGTGGCCATTTTTTTTTTTTTTTTTTGCCATATGGCAAAATTTATTTTGCCAAGTGGCATTTTTTTTCCATGAGGCAAAATGGAATTTTCCATGTGACATTTTTTTTTTTTGCCATGTGGCATATTTTTTTTGCACCGTAGCAAAATTAATTTTGGCATGTGGCATTTTTGCCATGTGGCATAATGTATTTTGCCAGGTGACATTTTTTTACCATGTGCCAAAATGCCATGTGGTATTTTTTACCACTTTCAATGAATGCAAAAGTTTATCAGGAAGCTTTTCAGGCAAACCTGAGGCCGTCTTCCAGACAGTTGAAGCTAAAAAGAGGATGGATACTGCAACAAGACAATGATTTAAAACACAGAAGTAAATCAACTTCAGAATGGTTTCAGAACTTAGCTGTATGAGCTGGATGGATGCTCCAAACAAAGTTTCGTTGTGCTTTTTTTGTAACAATGACAATAAATATTCTGAATCTGAATCTGAAGAAGAAAATACACTTTCTGGAGTGGCCAAGTCAAAGTTCAGACTTAAACCCCATTGAGATGCTGTGGCATGACCTAAAGACAGCGATTCATGCCAGAGCTCTCAGGAATCTGACTGAACTACAGCAGTTTTGTAGAGAGGAATGGACCAAGATTAGTCCTGATCCATGTGCCAGGCTGATCTGCAGCTACAGAAAGTGTCTGGTTGAAGTTAGTGCTGGCAAAAAAAAGGGGGTGGGGCAACACAATATTTAAATGTGATGGTTTACTTACTTATTTTTCCCATTGTGTCATTGTTTGCTAATGTTCCTCATTAAAATATTAAAAAAACAATAAATGTTTGGGTGGTTTTAGTTAAAGGAGACACTGTTTTTACATCTGTGTGATTTTGACAAAGATCGAGAAAGATTGATGGTGATTTTATGCAGAAATGTGAGAAATTCCAAAAGGTTCAGATACTTTTTCATACCACTATATACATTTTTAAATGCCCCAAAATGATCTCCAAGACTCGCGAGACCATTACCGAGACAAGATCTCGACTTTCAGGAGTGGAGACGAGTCAAGCTGTCGCTTTCTTTGTGGCTTTTTTGTGTGTCACGCTAACGTTAACATGCAGCGTTGAAAGCCGGGAGCCTTTTTGGCTCTCGTATAAAACAAAACCGGGGAACACTCAAGCGCACTCTAACTGTCGAGTGCAATATGTGCAAAGTGAACATGAGATGGGTCAAAAGCTGTGGGCTTCAAACACGGAAGCTCATCATGGAAAGACAAATTTGGAATTGCTTTGTTCCGGAAACTTCTACTCCAAATCTAGCCTAAAACCCAGACAAGTTGTTGTCATAGTAATAGTCACAATGTGTGTGTACATACTGAAGATTGTCTTTTTGGGGAAAGTGAGAGTGTCAAATCTCGTTTTTTGTCTGGTAATGTTTTTCTCCTCACCGGCCAGCCGGTAAGCAAGCTGCTTGCCGACTGTTGCCGTGGTGATGAGGCGCCACCGGCGTCGAGAGTTGGCTGATCTTGAGCTTTGATCAGCTGTCAATCAAATTCCAACTCGATTCTTGGTTAAAAGAGCATAGAACTGGGCAGTTAGCATGTATTTTACATACAGTGGGGCAAATAAGTATTTAGTCAACCAGTAATTGTGCATGTTCTCCCACTTGAAAATATTACAGAGGCCTGTAATTGTCAACATGGGTAAACTTCAACCACGAGAGACAGAATGTGGGAAAAAAAAAACAGAAAATCACACTGTTTAATTTTGAAATAATTTATTTGCAAATCATGGTGGAAAATAAGTATTTGGTCAATACCAAAAGTTCATCTCAATACTTTGTTATGTACCCTTTGTTGGCAATAACGGAGGCTATACATTTTCTGTAACTCTTCACAAGCTTTTCACACACTGTTGCTGGTATTTTGGCCCTTTCCTCCATGTAGATGTCCTCTAGAGCAGTGATGTTTTGGGGCTGTTGTTGGGCAACACGGACTTTCAACTCCCTCCTCACCACGTGGCGTCAAAATGATAACAAAAATGGTGAGCAAAAATCCCAGAACCACCTTGGGGCCTAGTGAATGACCTTCAGAGAGACAGTAACAAAGGCTACTATCAGTAACACAATGCGCTGCCAGGGACTCCAATCCTGCACTGCCAGACATGTCCCCCTGCGGAAAAAAGTCCACGTCCAGGCCCCTCTGCGGTTTGCTACAGAGCATTTGGATGATCCAGAAGAGGACTGGGAGAAGGTGTTATGGTCAAATGAAACCAAAATTAAACTTTTTGGTAGAAACACAGGTTCTGGTGTTTGGAAGAAAAAGAATACTGAATTGCACCATACCCACTGTGAAGCATGGGGGTGGAAGCATCATGCTTTGGGGCTGTTTTTCTGCAAAGGGACCAAGACAACTGATCTGAGTAAAGTAAAGAATGAATGGGGCCATTTATGGAGAGATTTTGAGTGATCTCATTCCATTCCATCAGCAAGGGCATTGAAGATGAGATGTGGCTGGGTCTTTCAGCATAACAATGATCCCAAACACACAGCCAGGGCAACAAAAGAGTGGCTTCGTACGAAGCATTTCAAGGTCTTGGAGTGGCCTAGCCAGTCTCCAGATCTCAACCCCATAGAAAATCTGCAGAGGGTGTTGAGAGTCCGTATTACCCAACGACAGCCCCAAAACATCACTGCTCTAGAGGAGATCTGCAGGGAGGAATGGGCCAAAATACCATGAAGGGAAAAGATACCGTCATCGCACACACCATATAATTGTTTGCATTAATCTAACACATTCATCTAACTATTGTTTAAGCAGACTCCACTGCATGCCCTTTGACACAGTAAAGGGAATCACCTTATCCGGGCTAATGAGGGGGAGATGAGAAAGAATGTTACAGGTTCTCATAGGCACCGTCTAACTGTTTGCATTACTCTAACACACGTAATATAATTTATCAGGAAATAGTATCATTTTCATATTTACAGTAGGACTGCACTACTAATATAAAATAAATAGCACACCATAGTTTAATGAGAAGAAATAGAAGAGATACACAATGCCGTCTTATCACAGAAGCCCAAAGCGTGCGTCACGAACAAGATTGACGCACCAACTCTTGCAATCAGCTCTCCCAGCAAACTCCAAGGACAAAGCGCTTTGTCCTAAAACAAGTACAAGCCAGCCCGGACAACAAAGTTGATAGCGGGCGTCCCATCCGCGCACGAACCTAAACCGCCCAAAACCGGCCACAGAGGGGAAGACCCAAAAGACACACCTTCAGCACGGCCCGCTTCATCAAGGACTTTAGAAAGACTGGACAATGAGATAACACAGATTTTTTGCTGCTCGGAAACATGTAGCCTTGTTTTGGATCCAGAATTGTCCCTCCGTCGTCTGTTTTTGCCTTGTTTTTTACCATTGTTGACGAATAAATTGTCAACCTGCTTTCGGCGAGTCTTTTTCAAACTTTTGGAACATGAAGTCAGTACAAAGGTTAACGTCAGAGAGAACGCGTGAAGTTCTGCTTTCCCGGTTGGCGCGCGCGGGGGCAGCATCGGCAGAGTGGCACTTTGTCCGGCCGTCGCTGTTCCCGTGCGCCTTGGCTGGGGGGGGGCGAATTTCAACAACCAGCAACAATGTATGAAAAGCTTATTAAGAGTTACAGAAAACGTTTGGCCTCCGTTATAGCCAAAAAAGGGTACATAACAAAGTACTGAGATGAACTTTTGGTATTGACCAAATACTTATTTTCCACCATGATTTGCAAATAAATTCGTTAAAAATCAAACAATGTGATTTTCTGTTTTTTTTTCCACATTCTGTCTCTCATGGTTGAGGTTTACCCATGTTGACAATTACAGGCCTCTCTAATATTTTCAAGTGGGAGAACTTGCACAATTACTGGTTGACTAAATACTTATTTGACCTACTGTATATAGTTTATAATGATAATGAAGGGCTATTCTATTCTATTATAGGTTTTGATTGTAAATAGAATTTATTAATAATCTATTTACATATTTATAATTGATTCAGCATGTTCTCCTCAAGTATTAAGTTTCTGATGTTAAATTGAGTGATTTATTAGCTTTTGAAAACTTGCAGTAAATTAAAAAAAATAAAAATAAAAAGTTGCTATTTGGTCAAAAACTTATATAATATGGTAAGTATTGCTATCAATCATGAAAATATAAGAGATTATATCTGCATTTGGTGATTTTTGTGCATCTAGTGAGGAGTCTGAGAATTTTATTGCCATTTTAAATTGTGTTATACTTATATAAAAAATAATGAATCGGGATTTTATAAGGGGAACGAATTTGAATTTTTTGATGCCTCTGCTCATGGAGACTCATATATGGCTAAGGTAGGTTCCTGTTTTGGTTTTAGGTCAGTAGCAGCTTTGGTTTTGAAAATATTTCAATTTGAGGTTTTTGAAAATAGGCCCCCTACGAGTCGGCCCCGTTTCCCTTGTCATGTCAGTAGGTTATGAAGTCTATGGTTTGGTCGTGAATGAGTTAATCTGAAAATGTTCAATACTTGGCTTCGTCAGGCAATTTGAACGCTGGTTTAAATCACCGTTTCTTGCGCAGCCCACACACTTTATCTCAGTTACGGATGAAATTGTTATTATATCTCCTCAAAACCAAATTTATTATAAAAGGGAGTCTAGAGGAAATAATCATTGGCATATAAATCAACAAGAAGTAAATCCCGCTGATTTTACTGCAGCCATAAAACTTCAAATCAGCCACACACCCATCTATTTTCAACACTGCTTATCCTATTCAGGAATGCTGGAGCCTATCCAATCTGACATCGGGAACTGGTCGCTGGTCAGTCACGTATTGAGACAGACAACAGTCACTCTCAGTTCATGCTGTTGTTTAACAGGAACTGACCCAAGCGACCTGCATTCCGTTTGGGGAAATCAGTGGCTCAACTTAAAATCACTCTCTAGCTGAATGGAAAAAAAATGTGTTAATGCACTCTAATTCTTGTGGTTTAATAGGATGCGACTTTCAAATTTACTTTGTTTAATGCCATTGACGGCCATGTTTGTTGATTCTATTGATGCCAATGTACTTGGATTCCATTGACGCAAATGTGAGTTGATGCGATTGACTGCCATGGACGTCCAAATTTCCCATTCATTTTCCAATGGTGTCCCAATGTCCCCCAATCTGTATGAAATGACCAAAGATCAATAGGATGTGTCCCTCAAATGTCCCCAAATGAACTGATATGACCAGGACACGCCTCCCAAATGTCCCCAAATGACCTGATTTGGCCACGAAACGCCCCCAAATGTCCTGATATGACCAAGACACCCCCCCCAAATGCCCCAAAATTACCTGATATGACCAGAACACGCCCAATTGTCCCCAAATGACCTGATGTGACCTGACAGATATCAATAGGACGTTTCCCCTAAATGTCCCCGATTCCATTAACGCACATGGAAGTCGATGCCATTGACGCCCATGGACGTCCAAATTTCCCCATTCATTTCTAGTGGCATTAACATTAAATTGAGGCCAGTTTAGTCAGATGCCATTGATGGCCATGTATATCCAAATTTCCCATTCAATTTCAATGGCATTTACTTTGTTTAATGCCATTGACGGCCATGTTTGTTGATTCTATTGATGCCAATGTACTTGGATTCCATTGACACAAATGTGAGTCTATGCCATTGACGGCCATGGAAGTACAAATTTCCAATTCATTTTCCCATGGTAGAAAAACAAATGTCCCCCAATCAGCATGAAATGACCAAAGATCAATAGGATGTGTCCCTCAAATGTCCCCAAAAGAACTGATATGACCAGGACACGCCTCCCAAATATCCCCAAATGACCTGATTTGATCACGAAACACCCCCAAATGTCCTGATATGACCAGGACACGCCCCCCAAATGTTCCCAAATGACCTGATGTGACCAGGACACGTGCCCTAATGTCCCCAAATGACCTGATATGACCTGACAGATATAAATAGGACATTTCCCCAAATGTCCCTGATTCCATTAACGCATATGGAAGTCGATGCCATTGACGCCCATGGACGTCCAAATTTCCCCATTCATTTCTAATGGCATTAACATTAAATTGATGCCAATTGAGTCAGATGCCATTGATGGCCTTGTATATCAATTCTATTGATGCCAATGTACTTGGATTCCATTGAAGCAAACGGATGTCAATGCCATGGACGTCCGAAATTCCCATTCATTTTCAATGGCATTTACTTTGTTTAATGCCATTGACGGCCATGTTTGTTGATTCTATTGATGCCAATGTACTTGGATTCCACTGACGCAAATGTGAGTCGATGCCATTGATGGTCCGTGGACGTCCAAATTTCATTCATTTTCCAATGGCATAAAAAACAAAAGTCCCCATATAAGCATGAAATGACAAAATATCAATAGGATGGGTCCCTCAAATGTCCCCAAATAACCCAACATGACCAGGACCCGCCCCCCAAATGTCCCCAAATAACCCAACATGACCAGGACCCGCCCCCCAAATGTCCCCAAATGACCTGATATGACCAAGACACGCCCCCAAATGTCCCCAAATTACCTGATATGACCAGGACACGCCCAATTGTCCCCAAATTACCTGATATGACCTGACAGATATCAATAAGACGTTTCCCCTAAATGTCCCCGATTCCATTAACGCATATGGAAGTCGATGCCATTGACGCCCATGGATGTCCAAATTTCCCCATTCATTTCCAATGGCATTAACATTAAATTGAGGCCAATTCAGTCAGATGCCATTGATGGCCATGTACATCCAAATTTCCCATTCAATTTCAATGGCATTTACTTTGTTTAATGCCATTGAGGGCCATGTTTGTTGATTCTATTGATGCCAACGTACTTGGATTCCATTGACGCAAATGTGAGTCGATGCCATTGACTGCCATGGACGTCCAAATTTCCAAATCATTTTCCAATGGTAGAAAAAAAATGTCCCCCAATCAGCATTAAATGACCAAAGATCGTTAGGATGTGTCCCTCAAATGTCCCCAAATGAACTGATATGACCAGGACACTCCCCCCAAATGTCCCTAAATGACTTGATATGACCAGGACACTCCGCCCAAATGTTCCAAAATAACCTGATATGACCAGGACACGCCCAATTGTCCCCAAATGACCTGATATGACCTGTCAGATATCAATAAGAAGTTTCCCCTAAATGTCCCCGATTCCATTAACGCATATGGAAGTCGATGCCATTGACGCCCATGGATGTCCAAATTTCCCCATTCATTTCCAATGGCATTAACATTAAATTGAGGCCAATTTAGTCAGATGCCGTTGATGGCCATGTACATCCAAATTTCCCATTCAATTTCAATGGCATTTACTTTGTTTAATGCCATTGACGGCCATGTTTGTTGATTCTATTGATGCCAATGTATTTGGATTCTTTTGTCGAAAACGCGATGCCACTGACTGCCATGGACGTCCAAATTTCCGAATCATTTTCCAATGGTAGAAAAAAAATGTCCCCCAATCAGCATTAAATGACCAAAGATCAATAGGATGTGTCCCTCAAATGTCCCCAAATAAACTGATATGACCAGGACACGCCTCCCAAATGTCCCCAAATGAACTGATTTGACCACGAAACGCCCCCAAATGTCCGGATATGACCAGGACACGCCCACCAAATGTCCCCAAACCACCTGATATGACCTGGAAATGTCCCTGAAATGTCCCCAAATCAACTGGAAGTGACATGTGATGACCATTACGTGTCCCCCAAATGTTGCCAAATCAACAGGAAGTGACCTGATATTGTCCTCGAAATGTCCCCAAACCAACCTGGGCGGGGCTAAGATCTGTATCTCCACACAGCAAAAACCCAGAGTGATTTCTCCAGAAATTGCAGTCTCTAGTTGATCTAGAGAAGATCTGAGCAGTGGTGAAAAATCTGTATATTATACAGGCGCTTCCAGGAGTTCATGCACAGCACAGAAAGTCTCGGACGCTCATCTACGTCGTGCTGAGTCCATTTTTGGAGATTGTGTAAGTTCCTCTGGTTTGATTTTGCAGTTTTAACTTTGTCTACACCCTGCTTACTTCAACCACACTTCATGTTGTATTGTCTAAACCGTAAGTCCGGAGCAGAAAATGTCAAAAATGGTGCCGCATATGTTTCGCTCAGGAATTTTGTCAATATTACTTCAAATATTTGCCAATCTACAATCCAGTTTATATAATCACCCAGGCCTATTTGTACGACTTCTCACCTTGGAGCAGCGACGTGGCTGTCATAACCGTCTCCGGAACGCCGTCCTTGCTGTAGATGGACTGCAGGAACTCGGGAACACAGTCATTTTCATCCACGATGATGACTCGCACCTGAAATGGACGAAACGAAAAGTCGCTTTTAAAAACAAGGTTTTTCTTCTTGTTAGTTCTGTATGTACCCTGATGGATTTTCATTGTTTTGGTACAGAAACCAGCATGCAGGAATATGCGAATGTCACCTGTCGTGCCAGTACTAGTGTATATAGCACCTGTATGCTTAGTGAGCATGTGTCTAATACACTTCTAGATGGACCTTGCGCAGTAAACTGCATTATCTTCTCACAGATGCACCAGCCTGCAGCACTCACAGGGGGATAAACACACTCGCACACATACACGAGGCGGTGCGTGTGTAAATAGCGCTGACATTAATTCCCGCTCGGCACGATGAAATTCTGTAATATCGGTAAATCCTTTTGTAAATATCAGATGGAAAGACGGACAATGGGGAAAAAAAAAATCCCACCATGTCTAGTCCCGGAGGTGATTTGTGTGCGTGTGTGTGTTCACGCGAAGGCTCGTTGCGTGCTCGCGTTAGCACGGAGTTGCCAGATTGAAACGAGAGGCGGGATGAGCTGAAACGCGAGGCGGCTCTCACACCTCCACCTTCACATAAAGGCACACTCAGCCACAAATCACTGTGAACAGCCGGCAGAATAGTCAGCAGCTTTGTGTTTAGCAACAAAAACTATACATGGCAGTCTGATGGCCAAACATAAAGATCAGATACAGTGGGGCAAATAGGTATTTAGTCAACTACTAATCGTGCAAGTTCATCCACTTGAAAATATTTGAGAGGCCTGTAATTGTCAACATGGGTAAACCTCAGCCATGAGAGACAGAATGTGGAAAAAATAAACAGAAAATCACATTGTTTGATTTTTAAAGAATTTATTATTTAAGTATTTGGTCACCTACAAACAAGCAAGATTTCTGGCTGTCAAAGAGGTCCAACTTCTTCTAACGAGGTCTAACGAGGCTCCACTCATTACCTGTATTAATGGCACCTGTTTTAACTCATTATCGGTATAAAAGACACCTGTCCACTACCTCAGTCAGTCACACCCCAAACTCAACTATGGCCAAGACCAAAGAGCTGTCGAAGGACACCAGAGTAAAAATTGTAGAACTGCACCAGGCTGGGAAGACTGAATCTGCAATAGGTAAAACACTTGGTGTAATGAAATCAACTGTGGGAGCAATTATTAGAAAATGGAACACATACAAGACCACTGATAATCTCCCTCGATCTGGGGCTCCATGCAAGATCTCACCCCGTGGCGTCAAAATGATAACAAGAACGGTGAGCAAAAATCCCAGAACCACACGGGGGGGACCTAGTGAATGACCTACAGAGAGCTGGGACCACAGTAACAAAGGCTACTAACTGTTGCTGGTATTTTGGCCCTTTCCTCCATGTAGATGTCCTCTAGAGCAGTGATGTTTTGGGGCTGTTGTTGGGCAACACGGACTTTCAACTCCCTCCTCACCACGTGGCGTCAAAATGATAACAAAAATGGTGAGCAAAAATCCCAGAACCACCCGGGCTTGGGGCCTAGAGAATGACTTTCAGAGAGACAGTAACAAAGGCTACTATCAGTAACACAATGCGCCGCCAGGGACTCAAATCCTGCACTGCCAGACGTGTCCACCTGCTGAAGCCAGTACACGTCCAGGACCGTCTGCGGTTTGCTAGAGAGCATATGGATGATCCAGAAGAGGACTGAGAGAATGTATTATGGTCAGATGAAACCAAAATAGAACTTTTTGGTAGAAACACAGGTTCTCGTGTTTGGAGAAGAAAGAATACTGAATTTCATCCGAAGAACACCATACCCACTGTGAAGCACGGAGGTGGAAACATCATACTTTGGGGCTGTTTTTCTGCAAAGGGACCAGGACGACTGATCTGTATAAAGGAAAGAATGAATGGGGCCGTATCGATACATTTTAAGTAGGGCTGTCAAAATTATCGCGTTAACGGGCGTTAATTAATTTTTTAAATTAATCACGTTAAAATATTTGACGCAATTAACGCAGATGTCCCGCTCAGACAGATTTAAATGACTGTACAGTGAAAAGCTCACTTGTTGTTATGGAGTTTTGCCGCCCTCTGATGGCGCTTGGGTGAATGACCATCTCGCATATTGCCTCAAACAGATTACAATGAGGCCGTTTGTGGACATTAAGAGTGAAGAAAATGCCACCGATCGCTTGGGGGCAGCGCCGTTCCATACTCATGTTATTTCTTCTCAACGTGGGAGAATTAGTAGTTGAGAGACGTTTAAGCTGTATTCACAATGCAATGCAAATTGCTATTTGTGCTCCACACATATTTCGGTAAGTTTTCTTTCTTTTAGTGGCAATTATGTGTCTCTTGCTGTATTTTGGGTAAGATATGTACAAATATTTGTTATACAGTAAAGGCGAGTGGACACAGGCGTTCTTTGGACCGCACCGTTTATTGGCAACTCCTTCACAACAAACATACAGTGGGGAGAACAAGTATTTGACACACTGTCAATGGGAAAACTCATTGGCAGTGTATCAAATACTTGCACTCCCCAATGTAAGTATCGTTTAGTGAAAGCACAAAAAAAATAATATTCCTATCTCTCCAAAAAAAAAAAAAAAGTTCACAAAAAGAAAAGCACTTCAGTCTATAGTAATGAGGCCCTATTCTTAAACAACAATGCAAAATGAACTGGCATTCCATATCAAAATAGCTATGCAAAATACACGTAAAACTTTGGTCACTCTATTTTTATTATTGTTATTTTTATTCTTCTTATTATATTAACTCTACTTTTGATTGAAAATTTTATTAAAACGAAAACATGAAGAGGGGTTTTAATATAAAATTACTATAACTTGTAACTATAACATTTATCGTTTAAGAACTACAAGTCTTTCTATCCGTGGATCACTTTAACAGAAAGAATGTTTATGCCATTTGTGGATTTATTGTTACAATAAACAAATACAGTACTGATGTACAGTATGTTGTATATATATATCCGTCGTGTGTCTTATCTTTCCATTCCAACAATAATTTACAGAAAAATATGGCATATTTTATAGATGGTTTGAATTGCGATTAATTGCGATTAATTACGATTAATTAATTTTTAAGCTGTAATCAACTCGATTAAAAATTTTAATCGTTTGACAGCCCTAATTTTAAGTGAAAATCTCCTTCTGTCAGCAAGGGCATTGAAGATGAGACGTGGCTGGGTCTTTCAGCATGACAATGATCCCAAACACACAGCCAGGGCAACAATAGAGTGGCTTCGTAAGAAGCATTTCAAGGTCCTGAAGTGGCCTAGCCAGTCTCCAGATCTCAACCCCATAGAAAATCTGTGGAGGGAGTTGAAAGTCCGTGTTGCCCAACGACAGCCCCAAAACATCACTGCTCTAGAGGACATCTGCATGGAGGAATGGGCCAAAATACCAGCAACAGTGTGTGAAAAGCTTGTGATGAGTTACAGAAAATGTTTGGCCTCTGTTATTGCCAACGAAGGGTCCATAACAAAGTATTGAGATGAACTTTAGGCATTGACCAAATACTTATTTTCCATCGTGATTTGCAAATATATTCTTTAAAAATCAAACAATGTGATTTTCTGAGGTTTTTTTCCATATTCTGTCTCTCATGGTTGAGGTTTGTCGATAGGCCTCTCTAATCTTTCAAGTAGGAGTCCTTGCACAATTGGTGGTTGACTAAATACTTTTTTGCCTCACTGTATCTATTAAAAAAAAGGGATTTTTGCATGCATTTTCGGATTAAATATGGAACAAAACTAAAATCTACAGCAGGTTCTGCAACAAACCTCGGCGGCACTGCTCATGCTGTCTTGGCCCTCGCCGGCTCGCACCAGCAGCAAATAGCGGTGCTGGTCGCTCTCGTAGTCGATGGGCCGGGTCAGGCTGATTTGGCCGTCTTCGGGCGAGATGGAGAACAGACTGCTGGGATTGATCAGAAGGCTGTAGCCGATCGGCTTCTTCTGGAAGGAGACTGCCGTGGTCGCCAGGAAGCTGGAGAGACAGGCGGAAGGAGTTCAGCGGAAACTGTGAATCTAAATGAGTTTATCGCTAGTGGACGTCCAATCATTTTTAAATGGGAGGAAGGTTAGCATGAGTCATGAAACTGGACAAAATAGCCCGTAAATCTGACGACAATATCGGAAATAACAGTGGTGTGTGCATGTGCAATTGAACGTGTCGTGAAAAAGGAACCCAAACCATCCATACATCCATATCTAATATAATCTAATCTAATCTCAAAAACAAAGATTATTATATTATTATATTGAAATTCGTCTTTTCCTTGTACTGTGTTGTTTTAATTAGCATATTCAGTCTGTTTATCGATCTGTCAATCCATCTGTCATCTATCCATAATTTAATGTTATCTAATCGAATATAGTCTCATCTAAACCCAAATTGGAACCTGTCACCTTGTTTTAAAACCGGTATTTGATACCTTAAATCCATCTATCCATATTTTATCGAATTGAATCTAATCTAAAATCTAAATCAAACTCAAATAGGAAGCTGTCACTTTGTCTTAAAACCGGAATTTGATACTCTAAATCGATCCATCCATCCATCCACCCACCCATCCATTCAGCTATTAATATATAATCTAATCTAACAGTGGTGTGTGCATGTGCAATTGAACGTCTCGTCAAAAAGGAACCCGATCCATCCATATCTAATCTAATCTAATCTAATATAACCTAAACCCAAATTGGAACCTGTCACCTTGTTTTACAACTGGAATTTGAGACTTTAAATCCATCTATCCATATCTAATCTAATCTAGTGTAATCAAATAAAATCTAATCTAATCTAATCTAATCTAATCTAATGAAAACCCAAGTAGGAGCCCGTCACTTTGTCTTAAAACCGAAATTTGATACCCTATATCCATCCATCCATCCATCCATCCATCCATCCATCCATCCATCCATCCATCCATCCATCCATCCATCCATCCATCCATCCATCCATCCATCCATCCATCCATCCATCCATCCATCCATCCATCCATCCATCCATCCATCCATCTGTCCAACAAGTAAATTTAATCTAATTTAATCAAAAATCTATATCAAACCCTTCACTTTGTCCTAAAACCGAAATTTGATAGTCTAAATCCATCCATCAATATATAGTGTAATCTAATCTAATCTAATCTAATCTAATCTAATCTAATCTAATCTAATCTAATCTAATCTAATATAACCTAAAACCAAATTGTAACCTGTCACCTTGCTTTACAACCAGAATTTGATACCTTAAATCCATCGATCCATATATTATTGAATCTATTCTGACCTAATCTAAAATCTGAATCAAACCCAAATAGGAACCCGTCACTTTGTTTTAAAACCTGAATTTGATACCCTAAATTCATTCATCCATCCAAAATGTAATGAAATCTAAAATCTAAATCAAACCCAAATAGGAACCCGTCACTTTGTTTTAACCTTGTTATACAACCGGAATTTGATACTCTAAATCCATCCATCCATTCATCCACAATGTAATCTAATGCAATCTAATGTAATACATAATATAACCTAAACCCAAATTGGAACCCGTCACCTTGTTTTACAACCGCAATTTGATACCTTAAATCCATCGATTCATATATTATCGAATCTAATCTAATCAAATCTAATTTCATCTAATCTAATCCAATTTAAATCAAACCCAAAAAAGGAACCCGTCATTTTGTTTTAAAACCGGAATTTAATGCCCTAAATCCATACATCTAATCTAATCTAATCTAATATCTAAATCAAACCCAAATAGGAACCTGTCACTTTGTCTTAAAACCGGAATTTGATATCCTAAACCCATCCATTACATCCATCCATCCATCCATCCATCCATCCATCCATCCATCCATCCATCCATCCATCCATCCATCCATCCATCCATCCATCCATCCATCCATCTAACCTAACCTAACCTAACCTAACCTAACCTAACCTAACCTAACCTAACCTAACCTAACCTAACCTAACCTAACCTAACCTAACCTAACCTAACCTAACCTAACCTAATACCTAAATCAAACCCAAATAGGAACCCGTCACTTTGTCTTAATACCGGAATTTGATACCGTAAATCCATCCATCCATCCATCCATCCATCCATCCATCCATCCATCCATCCATCCATCCATCCATCCATCCATCCATCCATAATATAACCTAATCTAATCTATTCTAATCTAATCTAATACCCAAATCAAACCCAAATAGGAACCCGTCACTTTGTCTTAAAACTGGAATTTGATACCGTAAATCCATCCATCCATCCATCCATCCATCCATCCATCCATCCATCCATCCATCCATCCATCCATCCATCCATCCATCCATCCATCCATCATCTAACCTTACCTAATCTAATACCTAAATCAAACCCAAATAGGAACCTGTCACTTTGTCTTAAAACCGGAATTTGATATCCTAAACCCATCCATCCATCCATCCATCCATCCATCCATCCATCCATCCATACATACATCCATACATAATGTTATCTAATCTAATCAAAATCCAAATAGGAACCCTACACTTTGTTTTAAAACCAGAATTTGATACCCTAAACCCATCCATCCATCCATCCATCCATCCATCCATCCATCCATCCATCCATCCATCCATCCATCCATCCATCCATCCATCCATCCATCCATCCATCCATCATAATCTAATCTAATCTACCTCAAATTGGAACCGATCACCTTGTTTTAAAAACAGAGTTTGATACCCTAAAATCCATCCGTCCGTCCGTCCGTCCGTCCGTCCGTCCATCCGTCCATCCATCCATCCATCCATCCATAATGTAATCTAATCTAATCAAAATCCAAATAGGAACCCGACACTTTGTCTTAAAACCAGAATTTGATACCCTAAACCCATCCATCCATCCATCCATCCATCCATCCATCCATCCATCCATCCATCCATCCATCCATCCATCCATCCATCCATCCATCCATCCATCCATCCATCCATCCATCCATCCATCCATCCATCCATCCATCCATCCATCCATCCATCCATCCATAATGTAATCTAATCTAATCAAAATCCAAATAGGAACCTGACACTTTGTCTTAAAACCAGAATTTGATACCCTAAACTCATCCACCCATCCACCCATACTAATTTAATCCAAATCTAAATCTATTCTAATATAATCTAATCTAATTTTACCTCAAATTAGAACCGATCACCTTGTTTTAAAACAGAGTTTGATACCCTAAAATCCATCTATCCATCCTTAAATGAATAAAATCTAATGGAATTTAATATAAACCAAAATTGGAACCTGTCACTTTGTGTTAAAACCGGGATTTGATTCCACCCTGGGCCTCAAGGGTCAGTTTGCTGGCTTAAAGGGAGCGTGGTTGTGAGAGGGGAGGGTCAAACAGGAAGGTAAAATGAGGCGTTGAGCTGGAATATAGTGTTTAAGTGTTCAAATATCTCTAGTCACATACCGAGGGGTCTGTATAAGTGTGGAGGGGAACGCAAATAATTATCCACTAAGACTCCCACCCGCCGGACGTTCACCTCAGTGGGCCCGTTTATACTAATCGCACCCGGGCCCTGTTCACATTTGTTCCACCACTGAATAGACCGTCTATCGCCATCGGTGGCACGGAATGAGTTCATTTGAAACACTAACGATAATGAAATCTATCCAAGGATGCTGGCTAAACTCCAGAAAAGCGTGCTTGCGCTAGCACGCACGCGCTAATAAACAATGATCTAACACACCATAAAAGGGCGTCCCGCCTTTGTCGTTCAACCTTTTGTTTGCCGGGCCCGTAAATCAATAGCGCCGATGCCGTAATGACTTTTGTGGCGCTTGTTAAATGTGTTGAAGGCCACGGCCGGCTTTGCTGCGGTGTGGTAGCGCCGTTGTTGTCGCTCCAGGCGGACCGGATAAAAGAGACCTTTATTGGAAAGTTTGCCGTCCGACTTTACGTTCGTAAAAGCCGCCTGCCGCACAATGCGTGAGACAGTCGATACGCGCACTAAAGTGTTGATGCGGGAGGAAACCATTGGTTAGCATGAATGATACATTGTTGTCAATGTTCCACTGTTGTCATAACTTGAAAGCTTGAGCATGTTTTCTAGCCATACCTGTAAAAAAATGTCCCTGTGTTTTCAAGTCCGAAAAGAAACTGAATGAAATCATATATTTAAATCCCTAAATGGATTAGATGTCAATTGCCGTCAATACAGGGAGTCCTCGACTTATGACGTTTCAATTTTCAATTGAATGCACTGTAATGGTAAGTAAATGGTCAAAAATCAGAACTGCGCATGTTTTTCTTCCATTGAAAATGAATAGAACATTTGGACGTGCATGGTCTGTAAAAAATACCACATGCCAAAAGAAGTTTTGCCATATGCAAAAAAAAAAACAAAAAGCTGTCATATGCCAAAAGCTGTTTTGCAATTTACAAAAAAAAAAAAAAAAAAAAAAAGGGGTCATTTGCCAAAAATAATGCCATATACCACTTTTTGTTGTCGGCCCTGCTGAACTTTTGTCACTAGCACCAACTAAGCCATTTTGCCATTTACGAAAAAAACATGACATATGCCAAAAGCCATTTTGCCATATGCCAAAGATAATGCCATATGCCAAAAGCCATTTAGCCATATGCCAAATACCGCTTTTCATTCTCGTTCCTGCTGAAATATTGTCAATGACTATGTCCATGTTTTGCAAAAAATCCTGTCATTTACAATAAAAATGCCATATACCAAAAGCCATTTTGCCATTCACAAAAACCTGCCGTGTGCCAAAAAAATACCAGATGCCAAAAGACATTTTGCCATATGCCGAATACCACTTTTCATTCTTGGCCCTGCTGAAATACTGTCAGTGACTATGTCCACATTTTGCAATTAAAAAAAAAATGCCATACACCAAAAGGCATTTTTGCCATTCACAAAATCACCTGCCATATGCCAAAAGCCATTTTGCCATAAACCAAAACAAATGCCACGTGCCAAAAATAATGCCGTATGCCAAAAGCCATTTTGCCATATGCCAAATACCACTTTTTGTTGTTGGCCCTGCTGAACTTCTGTCACTAACACTAACTAAGCCGTTTTGCCATTTACGAAAAAACATGACATATGCCAAAAGCCATTTTGCCATATGCCAAAAAAATGCAATATGCCAAAAATAATGCCATATGCCAAAAGCCATTTAGCCATATGCCAAATACCACTTTTCATTCTCAGCCCTGCTGAAATATTGTCAATAACTATGTCCATGTTTTGCAAAAAATCATGTCATTTACAAAAAAAATGCATATACCAAAAGCCATTTCGCCATTCACAAAAAAAACCTGCTGTATTCCAAAAAAAATGCCACATGACGAAAATAATGCCAAATGCCAAAAGACATTTTGCCATATGCCGAATACCACTTTTCATTCTTGGCCCTGCTGAAATACTGTCAATGACTATGTCCACATTTTGCAATTAAAAAAAATGCCATATACCAAACGCCATTTAGCCATTCACAAAATAAACTGCCATATGCCAAAAGCCACTTTGCCATATGCCAAAAAAAATGTCATATGCCAAAGATAATGCTGTATGCCAAAAGCCATTTTTCCATTTGCCAAATACCACTTTTCATCTTTGGCCTTATGACTATGTCTATATTTTATTTAAAAAAAAAAAAAAAAAACCTGCCTGTTATTTTGCCATCCCACATGCCAAAAATAATGCCAAAAGCCATTTTGCCATATGCCGAACACCACTTTTCATTGTCGGCCCTGCTGAAATTTTGTCAATAACTATGTTCATTTTTTGTCATATGCCCCCCCCAAAAACTGCCGTTTACAAAAATAAATACCATATACCAAAAGCCATTTTGCCATTTACCAAAAAAAGAAAAAAAAAAAAAAACTGCCATATGCCAAAAACAAATTTGCCAAAAGCCAATTTGCCTGATGCCAAAAGCCATTTTTCCACATGCCAAAAGCCAATTTGCCATTTGCCAAAAAACTGTCACCAAAACTGCCAATTTGCCATACAGGTAGTCCACGGTTAACAAAGTACCCGACTTACGTGATTTTGACTTTACAAACGCCTGCGTCTCCAAATGTCTCATCTGCCATTTTGTCGCCATTTTTAAATTTATTTTATTAATATGAGGTATAATGCATGTTATTGAATAGCTGTTTTGAGATTTAGGGGGCATTTAGAGGTACTTAAAGGGTTAATTCAGACTAAATTCAAGTTACATCGCTAGCGTAGGAATGAAACTCCTTTGTAACGAGTGGACTACCTGTATGCCAAAAAAAAAAAAAAAAAAACTACAAAAATAAAACTGGCACATGCCAGAAAAATGCCATATACCATAAGGAATGCCATATGCCAAATACCGTTCTTTGTTGTCCCCCTTGCTGAAATTTTGTCACTAACTCTGTGCCCATATTTTGCCATAGTAAAAAAAAAAAAAAAAAGCCTTTTACACCCCACAAATTGCCATATGCCAAAAACAAATTTGCCAAAAGCCAATTTGCCTGATGCCAAAAGCCATTTTTCCACATGCCAAAAGCCAATTTGCCAAAAAACTGTCACCAAAACTGCCAATTTGCCATACAGGTAGTCCATGGTTAACAAAGTACCCGACTTACGTGATTTTGACTTTACAAACGCCTGCGTCTCCAAACGTCTCATCTGCCATTTTGTCGCCATTTTTTACTTTATTTTATTAATATGAGGTATACATAATGCATGTTATTGAAAAGCTGTTTTGAGATTTAGGGGGCAGTTCGAGGTACTTAAAGGGTTAATTCCGACTAAATTCGAGTTACATCGCCAGCGTAGGAATGGAACTCCTTTGTAACCAGGGGTCTACCTGTATGCCAAAAAAACCCCTACAAAAACAAAACTGGCACATGCCAAAAAAATGCCATAGGCCATAAGTAATGCCATATGCCAAATACCGTTTTTTGTTGTCACCCTTGCTGAAATTTTGTCACTAACTCTATGTCCATATTTTGCCATATTAAAAAAAACAACAACTGCCTTTTACACTCCACCAATTGCCAAATGCCAAATGCCATTTTGCAACGGTCTGCCATTTTGTCTCTCGCAGTTTTTTTTTTGTTTTAGTTACGTTACAGTGTTTCGTCCGCCCTTTGTGTCGCAAATTTTTACTTTATAATATTAATATGGCATACATGTTTTTGGATAGTTATTTTGAGATTTAGGGGTCATTTAGGGGTACTTAAAGGGTTAATTCCAGGTTACATCGCCAGCGTAAGAACGGAACTCATTATAAAGAATTATAAACACAATTATAAACCTCTTTTTTTTTAAACAAGTGTTTGCCATATAGTGTTACGTTACAAGCAAAAAATTAACGGTTTTGCCGACACAACGAACCAAAATTAAACCCAAGTTTTTGTTATGTTTTGCTACGACAACAAAAGTATATGACTTGTGACTACCAGTTAGCAAGTGGTAAGGTTCATCTTTCCCAGAGAATGTGAAGGCAGCATTATATTGGTGTTAGTGATTGGCATGACTTGACACAGTTGGATGCGCGGCGGTACTTACGGCTGCCCCTCGGGCGTATTCTCCGGTATGGCAATGGTGTAGGAGGCGTTGGTGAACTGGGGCGGCCTGGCGCCGGCGACCACCGATACCACGGCCGGAACGCTGCGGCTCCCCAGGCGGTCGGCGGCCACCACGGTCAGCAGGTACTCGCGGTCACGCTGCAGAGGAAGCCCGGTGGTCCGCACGTGACCGTTCTTCCGGTCTACTTCGAATCGACCGTCCCCTCCTGGAGAGAGAAAGGATGGTCTGTATTCTTACTCCTGTGAGGGCGTAATGTTTTTTCGGTGTACAATTCCTTTAAGCCTTGTGGGGCCCATTCATTTCCACACACATACAGTGGGACAAATAAGTATTTAGTCAACCACTAATTGTGCAAGTTCTCCCACTTGAAAATATTAGAGAGGCCTGTAATTGTCAACATGGTTAAATCTCAACCATGAGAGACAGAATGTGGGGAAAAAAACTGAAAATCACATAGTTTGATTTTTTAAAATAATTTATTTGCAAATCATGGTGGAAAATAAGTATTTGGTCAATACAAAAAGTTCATCTCAATTCTTTGTGATGTACCCTTTGTTGGCAATAACAAAGGCCAAACGTTTTTTGTAACTCTTCACAAGCTTTTTACACACTGTTGTTGGTATTTTGGCCCATTCCTCCATGCAGATCTCCTCTAGAGCAGTAATGTTTTGGGACTGTCGTTGGGTAACACGGACTATAAACTCCCTCCGCAGATTTTCTATGGGGTTGAGATCTGGAGACTGGCTAGGCCACTCCAGGACCTTGAAATGCTTCTTACGAAGCAACTCCTTTGTTGCCCTGGCTGTGTGTTTTGGATCATTGTCATGCTGAAAGACCCAGCCACGTCTCATCTTCAATGCCCTTGCTGATGGAAGGAGGTTTTCACTCAAAAACTCTCGATACATGGCCCCATTCATTCTTTCCTTTACATGGATCAGTCGTCCTGGTCCCTTTGCAGAAAAACAGCCCCAAAGCATGATGTTTCCACCCCTATGCTTCACAGTGGGTATGGTGCAATTCAGTATTCTTTCTTCTCCAAGCACGAGAACCTGTGTTTCTACCAAAATGTTCTATTTTGGTTTCATCTGACCATAAAACATTCTCCCAGTCCTCTTCTGGATCATCCAAATGCTCTCTAGTGAACCGCAGAGGAACCTGGAAGTGTACTTTCTTCAGCAAGGGGACACATCTGGCAGTGCAGGATTTGAGTCCCTGGCGGTGCATTGTGTTACTGATAGTAGCCTTTGTTACTGTGGTCCCAACTCTCTGTAGGTCATTCACTAGGTCCCCCTGTGTGGTTCTGGGATTTTTGCACACCGTTCTTGTTATCATATTGACGCCAGGCGGTGAGGAGGGAGTTGAAAGTCCGTGTTGCCCAACGACAGCCCCAAAACATCACTGCTCTAGAGGAGATCTGCATGGAGGAATGGGCCAAAATACCAGCAACAGTGTGTGAAAAGCTTGTGAAGAGTTACAGAAAACGTTTGGCATCTGTTATTGCCAACAAAGCGTACATAACAAAGTATTGAGATGAACTTTTGGTATAGACCAAATACTTATTTTCCACCATGATTTACAAATAAATTCTTTAAAAATCAAACAATTTGATTTTCTGTTTTTTTCCCCACATTCTGTCTCTCATGGTTGAGGTTTACCCATGTTGACAATTACAGGCCTCTCTAATATTTTCAAGTGGGAGAACTTGCACAATTAGTGGTTGTCTAAATACTTATTTGCCCCACTGTACGTTTATCATCTTCAGGTACACATTCACGTAGGTACAAAAACAAATAGGGTACAGGTTGCGCTCCTCCTCAGAGACATTTTCATCCATTCATCCTTTATCTACCACTTAATCTTGGGACAGGTTTCGAAAGCAGCAGCTTTAGCAGGCAAGTCCAGACTACCTTTTCCCTAGCCACTTCAACCAGCTCCACCGAAGGGATCCCAAGGCTTTCCCTGGCCAGACATAGTCTCTCCAGCATGTCCTGAGTTCTACCCAAGGCCTCCCGCTGGTTGGACATGCCCGGAACACCTCTCCAGGGAGGCATCCAAACCAGATGCCTCAGCCACCTCAACTGGCTTTTCTCAACGCGGAGGGTAAGCGGTTCGACAGTCCCTCCTGGATGACCGAGCTTCTCAGATTCAGAGATTTATTTGTCATTGACACCAGCTCTTACAAGATGACTACAGATGCAGCGAAATTCCGTTTGATGAGTGAGCATCGGGCCGCTGCAAATATTGTTCCGCGCTCTCACTTCTCTCTCTTCTTCAAAAATTACAGCGCAAATTACAAGTAAACACACATATATCATACAACATAGCATGGGTATGACACGACGCACAGGACACGTGCAGGGATTTATTTGTACGAAAAAAAAGAGAACTACCAGTCATGGCTGGTGGAAGGGGAGGGATCAGTGATAGTAAGAAAAAGGCGGTGGCGGACTGAAGGGGGGGGGGGTTGTGTGTGAGCGTGTGTATGCGCCGGTGTATCAGTATCTGTACATGTCTGTAAACAAAATAAGAGTCGCAGGGCCCTGTGACCCGCCGTGGAAAGAGATCAAGGGCAAGAGATAGGGCCATCTCCAGCAGAATGGAGTGGTGGGGTGTGTTCGGGAATGGAATGGAAAATTAAAATCAAATCGTCTGGGCATGACGGCTCTCCTGGTGCACCGTATCTTGTTGAAAAAAATCTTGTCAATTGCGCTAAGAGACCAACTAATCAGATCAATTTTCGTTTCGTTTCGTATGAGAGACCAGCACAGTTGATCCACAGAGGAAATACAAAAAAAGCAGACAGACTAGACCAGGGGTGTGCAAAGGGGGCCAGATTTGGTGTGGTAAAAATGTGGGGGCCGACCATGGCTGACGTCCACTACGTAGAACAATATATTTTAGCGAGCCATTCTGTTTGTCACATTTCCTTTCATTTATTTATTTATTTTTAATAATTTCAACAATCTCACAACTAGCCTTTGTGGCGTTCTCTTTCGACTCTCGGGCTCTTGCGAAATACTGCTGCTGTGAAATTATACTAGCTTAAAGTTGCTTCAATTTCTCGCTGCGTATCTTCCTGTAATCTTGTCGTACATGTCAGCGTGTCTTGTTTGGTAATATTGCCTCACATTGAACTCTTTAAAAACAGCGACTGTCTCTATGCAAATGAGGCAGACACAGTTTTTGCGGATTTTAGTGAAGAAATAGTCTGATTTCCACCTATCCTTGAAGCATCGGCTAACACAGTCAACTTTCTCTTTTTTGATGATTATTGGCAGAAAACACAGACAAGACTGAAAAAGCAGTTTCTGCTGTTGCACTCCTCTTTAAAAGAAACTTCTGTATTTTAAGCCAAAAGAACTGTTGTGCTTGATAGAACATTACGTCTATATGCTGCCATAGCAGATTCATGGCACATTAAACCCCTGAACTATTTTTAATTTGTCCGTTTACAGACGTCGCGCAACCGCTTTTGTTTCAGCCCATCCATAAAACATACGTAATTAATAATATTTATTATTCAAAACGTCTGTCATTTTTAGCTTAGAATCATTGATTGATGTCTAATATTTCGTTTAAAAAAAAAAACG
This sequence comes from Corythoichthys intestinalis, assembly GCF_030265065.1. Classification (NCBI taxonomy): domain Eukaryota; kingdom Metazoa; phylum Chordata; class Actinopteri; order Syngnathiformes; family Syngnathidae; genus Corythoichthys; species Corythoichthys intestinalis. The sequence goes on from NC_080395.1 coordinate 3,169,130, forward strand.
ACTTAAAAAATTATTCACTCGCATATTTCACATTTATAAACAAATTACATCACAATGAAAAAAATGGTGTCTGTAAAAAAGTCACGGATATCTACCTCAAAATTATCGCTTAATTGTATTTTTTTTGTTACTATCGCATTTTCTCCGATATGTTAGATGATAAATAATCGATCCAAACAAAGAAAAATTGAAAAACAGGGTTATTTAAAAGGGTAAATATATGAAAAACAACATCTACAGCACTCCTTGATGTCTGCGATTTCTGCATCGCGACCCTTGTTATATTACCATGTTTCACCCATAAAATCCCCCCCAAATCCAGCTGCGGCCATTCACAGCTGTGTCTTGACACTCCGTGATACATGCTACATGGAGTTTTTGGATTGAAGCAAGGTAAGTACGCGATAATATCTCATTAAATTCGTGGCGTCTTTAATTCTGCTCTCACATGCTCTCACCTCCAGGTTTTGCTGTTAAAATTTTGTATTTATTCTTTTTAAATGCCCTCCTGTTCAAAATTTTTCATTCCCAGAAAATCGAGATTTTAAGCTTTTCAATGATGTATCACACATGCATATCGGACAATTTTGAAAGTTGGCCAATATGGGGGTCTCAGAGTGGAACTTCAAGTAACCTGAGTGTTTTCCGCCTATTGCCATTTTAGAAAATTGGAAGTAAAGGGTCACAAGGGGTAATGTTGCTTAGAGTGCTACTGCCTTTTAGTGGGTAAATGAGGAGCAGCATTTAATGTGTAAGCTACTTCATATGTTTGTAGCGGTACTGCTGACCAATTTATTAAGTCTGTGTGCGGGCCAGACGTTATTGATTTTATGACAGAGGCTTGGGGCCGGATGAAATTGGACCACAGGCCGCCTGACGAAGATAGCAGCAAGCAGAGCAGGGAGAAAACACATGCACTCCTTTCGGAGGTAGGAAGAAGAAAACCCCTCTAAGGGAGAACCTGGACACCATGTGGAGGAAACTCATTCTGGCAGCTTGTAAGTTGTTCTTTTGGTCACGACCTACAGCTCGTGACCATAGGTGAGGGTACGAACGTAGATCGACTGGTAAATCGAGAGCTGAGCCGAACCACTACGGATGGGTGCAGAGTCCACATCACTGCAGACGCCGCACCGATCCGCCCGTCGATCTCCTGCTCCCTCCTACCCTCACTCGTAAACAAGACCCCAAGATACTTGAACTTCTCCACTTGGGGCAGGATCTCATCACCGACCCGGAGACAACACTCCACCCTATTCTGACTTAGAACTATGATCTCTGATTTGGAGGTGCTAATTTTCATCCCGACCGCTTCACACTCGACTGCAAACCAATCGAGTGAGATGAAGCCAACAGCACCATATCATCTGCAAAAAGCAGAGATGCAATGCTCAGGTGACCAAACCGGACCCCTTCAATGCAAAGAAATTCTGTCCATAAAAATTATGAACAGAATGGGTGACAAATGGCAGCCCAGGGGAAGTCCAGCCCTGAATGGGAACGAATTCGACTTACTGCCTGTAATGCGGACCAAAATCTGACACCGGTCGTACAGGGACCGAATAGCCCTTACCAAGGGGCTTGGTACCCTGTACTACCGGAGCACCCCCCACAGGACTCGCTGAGGTCCATGGTCGAACGCCTTGTCCAGATCCACAAAACACACCTAGACTAATGCGGACCAAAATCTGACACCAGTCGTACAGGGACCGAACAGCCCTTACCAAGGGATTTGGTACCCAGTCCTCCCGGAGCACCCCTCACAGGACTCCCTGAGGTCCATGGTCGAACGCCTTGTCCAGATCCACAAAAAACACCTCGACTGGTTGGGCAAACTCCCATGCATCCTCAAGGACCCTGCCCAAAGGGTAGAGCTGGTCCGCTGTTCAACGGCCGGGACGAAAACCACACTGCTCCTCCTGAATTCGAGATTCGACTTCGCGACCGACCCTCTTCTTTAGCACCCCTGAATAGACCTTACAGACTTTTTAGACTTTTCAGAGTGACGTTCTACCTTCTAAAACCTGTGGAGTAGATCCACCTGTAAGTTCTAGGGCTTGTCACTGTTTTCTACATTTGTTCTATTACGCTATTCAGAAAGTTAACGCTAATCATGATTATAATTACATGGACAAAATTTCTTAATCCGATTTAAATTTGGATTAAAACTATGATGGGGTTGGTTGTGCATCCCCTCTTCCCATCCCTGAGGGCCGGTTGATGGGAGCGCGGAGGGCCTGGGGGACCACCCTGGATCCCGGGGGGTGACGATGGCTCCTTTGCTGGGCTGCGGGACGAGGGATATGCCGCGCTGCGCCCCCCCTTCCCCCCCTGCCCGGGCTGGCTGGGTGGGGGTTGTGGCCCTGGGTTGGCGCCTGCGCGGTGTCTCCACTCGTCTGCGTGGCTGTCGCATGTTCGGCGGGGCTCTCATGCGGCTGGATGCGATTGGACGGTGCCGGGACTGGTGGTGATGGGGTCGGTTGCCAACGGGCTTACACTCATAAAGGATTAACAAAATTACTGGGTTCTAGATCACAGAGCTTATTTGTATACACTTTACCCCTCCCAATCACTTATCTTATAGACTTCCCCACCCCCCCTCTCCTTCTTTCCCGGGTCAGCAGGCCCCCCACATGGTGTCAACCGGAAATACATCTGGCCGACAATAGCACCAACATATTAATAGTTAGTGTAGGCGTTCAATGTATTTCTTGTTGTTTGTGTTTCTTTTCTTCTGTCCCCCCAAAACCCCTTTCTGTTCGCTGTTTTGTCATAGTTAACGAGATATGTTGAATGATCACAATGGGAGTAAGTTATATTCTAAGTGTGAAACATTAAAATTAGGGCTGTTAAAATTATCGCGTTAACGGGCGGTAATTAATTTTTTAAATTAATCACGTTAAAATTAAATGTGTGAGCGATTGAAAGTTTTACCCGAGTTAATTACAACTTAAAAATTTATTAATCGTAATTAATCGCAATTAATCGCAATTCAAACCATCTATAAAATATGCCATATTTTTCTGTAAATTATTGTTGGAATGGAAAGATAAGACACAAGACCAACATAAACATTCAACATATGGTACATAAGTACTGTATTTCTTTATTATAACAATGAATCAACAAGATGGCATTACCATTATTAACATTCTGTTAAAGCGATCCATGGATAGAAAGACTTGTAGTTCTTAAAAGATAAATGTTAGTACAAGTTATAGAAATTCTATATTAAAACCCCTCTTAATGTTTTCGTTTTAATAAAATTTGTAAAATTGTCAATCAAAAAATAAACTAGTAGCCCGCCATTGCTGATGTCAATAATTACTTACACAATGCTCATGGGTGCTGAGGCCTATAAAATCAGTCGCACCCAAGCGCCAGCAGAAGGCGCCAAAACTCCGAAAAACACAAATACACATTTCACTGTGCTGTCATTTGAATCTGTTTGAGCGGGGCATTTGTGCGTTAATTGCGTCAAATATTTTAACGTGATTGATAAAAAAAATTAATTACCGCCCATTAATGCGCTAATTTTGACAGCCCCAGTTAAATTATTTGACGCAATTAATGCACATGCCCCGCTCAAACAGATGAAAAATGACAGTACAGTGTAATGCCCGCTTGTTACTTGTTTTTTGGTGTTTGGCGCCCTCTGCTGGCGCTTGGGTCCAACTGATTTTATGGGTTAGTACCATGAGTGAGCATGGTGTAATTATTGACATCAACAATGGTGAGCTACTAGTTTATTTTTTGATTGAAAATTTACACATTTTAATAAAACGAAAACATTAAGAGGGGTTTTAATATAAAATTTCTATAACTTGTACTAACATTTATCTTTTAAGAACTACAAGTCTTTCCATCCATGGATCACTTTAAGAGAATGTTAATAATGTTAATGCCATCTTGTTGGTTTATTGTTATAATAAACAAATACAGTGCTTATGTACCGTATGTTGAATGTATATATGTCCGTCTTGTGTCTCATCTTTCCATTCCAACAATAATTTATAGAAAAATATGGCATATTTTATAGATGGCTTGAATTGCGATTAAGTAGGATTAATTAATTTTTAAGCTGTAATTAACTTGATTCAAAATTTTAATCGTTTGACAGCCCTAATATCAATATTAATTCACTTATTATTAACGATAATATGTAGAGTTCTATCGTTAGCGGCCTTGGTATAACCTAAATTAATTTAAAGCTGCATCAAAACACACTGGAATCTGAAAAATGACTCAATTTTCTTTTGTTTTGCTCAGCAAACGAGTTGTTTTTATTTTTTTCATTTCCATGCAGATGTGACGATACCGAAATTCAGTTGCTGCACTTTCCTGACCTTGCGTTTGCAATAAATTAATTCCAAAAGCATCATTTTTGTCCATTTCTCTATTGGTAATGAATGCTATTCTGCTAGTGTGCATTCAGTCCCATTTAAAGTCGTGCATTACGTGGCAGTCTGATGAAAAATGTTTCTGTGTTTTGATAGAAAAAAAGCTTTTTCCCATCAGCGCATCCTCGTTAAACACGTTCGTCATCACTTGTAGACGTCAAAACCATTTGAGTTCATTCGCTGTCATCCCCCACTTCAAATGGATTGGACGTCTATGGCTGCCAATGCTGGGTCAATTAGTTCATTTTGGGGCGTTTAACGTCTATTCCAGTTGGTGTTTGGTCACTTCCTTTTCCTTTTGGGGCATTTATGAGTCACTTCCAGTTGATTTTCTGGCATTTACAGGTCACTTCCTGATGAATTGGGGAAATTTATGGTCCCTTCCTGTTGATTTTGGGCACTAATGGGTCCTTTTCTGCTAATTTGAAAGCATTTACAGGTCACATTCTATACATTTTGGGGGGGATTTAATGGTCCGTTCCTGTTGATTTTGAGGCAATTACCATCCCTTCCTATTAACTCATTCACTTCCAGCCATTTTCACCGGTGCAACCCCCTTCGCTCCTGGACGTTTTCCTGGATTTTGACTGATTTTGCAAGGCCAACAGAAAATTCTGTTCTATTGTTATATAAACATGGAACACACCAAAAGAAAGATTAGACTCTTTTCTTTCAGCAGGAAAAAAAATTAGTTCATATTAGGGCTGTCAAAATTATCGCGTTAACGGGCGGTAATTAATTTTTTAAATTAATCACGTTAAAATATTTGACGCAATTAACACTCATGCCCCGCTCAAACAGATTAAAATGACAGCTCAGTGCAATGCCAACTTGTTATTTGTGTTTATTGGAGTTTTGTTTTTTGGAGTTTATATCATATTATATTATATTTAGGTCTGTCAAACGATTAAAAATTTTAATCGAGTTAATTACAGCTTAAAAATTAATTAATCGTAATTAATCGCAATTAATCGCAATTCAAACCATCTCTAAAATATGCCATATTTTTCTGTAAATTATTGTTGGAATGGAAAAATAAGACACACGACGGATATATATACATACAACATACTGTACATAAGTACTGTATTTGTTTATTGTAACAATAAATCCACAAATGGCATTATTAACATTCTTTCTGTTTAAGTGATCCACGGATAGTAAGACTTGTAGTTCTTAAACGATAAATGTTATAGTTACAAGTTATAGTAATTTTATATTAAAACCCCTCTTCATGTTTTCGTTTTAATAAAATTTGTAACATTTTCAATCAAATGTAGAGTTAATATAATAATAAGAGGAATAAAAATAACAATAATAAAACTAGAGTGACCAAAGTTTTACGAGTATTTTGCATAGCTATTTTGATATGGAATGCCAGTTCATTTTTCATTGTTGTTTAACTGTGTGTCAGAATAGGGCCTCATTACTATAGACTGAAGTGCTTTTCTTTTTGTGAACATTATTTTTTTGGGGAGAGAAAGGAATATTATTTTTGTTGTGCTTTCACTAAACGATACTTACAGTGGGGAGAACAAGTATTTGATACACTTACTTGTTCTCCCCACTGTATGTTTGTTGTGAAGGAGTTGCCAATAAACGGCACGGTCCAAAGAATGCCTGTGTCCACTCACCTCTACTGTATAACATATATTTGTACATATCTTACCCAAAATACAACAAAAGACACATTATTGCCTCTAAAAGAAAGAAAACTTACCGAAATATGTGTGGAGTACAAATAGCAATGTGCATTGCATTGTGAATACAGCATAAACGTCTCACAACTACTAATCCTCCCACGTTTAGAAGAAATAACATGAGTATGGAATGGCGCTGCCCCCGAGCGGCCGGTGGCATTCTCTTCACTCTTAACTCATTTGCTCCCGGAACCGTATAAATACGTTCTATTTCCAAATGCTTCAGTGTCCCGATTACGTATTTATACGTCTTTTGCGTTTTTTTGTACAAGAAGCATCTAGAGCTTTCGATCTATCGCCAAAACAAAAAACAAGCCTCAAAACCCATTTTAAAGCAATAAAACTGGCCACTGGAGGGCAGTAGCACATTTGTTAAGAGCCCACAACTCAATTCAAACAGTACAACTTTATTAGGGAAGCTAGCAGAGCCCCTCCGCAGCTTGCTGCTCACGTCCACCGCACGCTCGAGGGTCCTGCACGGAAACGCGCACGGCCAAACCAGTTCTCCCCAAGGAACATAAGTTCCCCTGGTGAACGAGACAGTGGTCACCACAAAAAAAGACTTTAAAAAAAATCCATCTTTACGAGACAGTCGGCAATGAGGGAAAAGTTTAACCGCTGTCGCAGCCACCAAACGTCATCTCTCAGTTAGGTAAGTGTGAATAAATTGTTACTTTGCTATGAAAAGCTCTATTTGGCTGGTTGTTCATGTTATTTTGTAAAAGGAAAACATTATTCAGATGTTTGGGATGTCACTGAAGCAAAAAATAGCCGTGTTAAAGTCAAAATTATGTTTGAAATTTTTGCGTTTACAAAACGCTCATTTTCTCCGTTTTTTCATCAGAAATTGGAAAAATGCTCAAACTAAGCTATTTTCTAATGCTGATTTCTAAAGAATGAAATAAGGTATGAACTTACTTTTTTTTTTCTGCTGAAAGAAGAGAGTCTAATCTTTCTTTTGGTGGGTTCCATGTTTATATAGCAATAGAACAGAATTGTTTGTGGGCCGTGCAAAATCAGTCAAAATCCAGTAAAATGGCCGGGAGCGAAGGGCCTTGCTCCGGTGAAAATGGCTGGGAGTGAATGAGTTAATGTCCATATACGGCCTCATATGATGTAATCTGTTTGAGGCGATATGCGAGATGGTCATTCACCCAAGCGCCAGCAGAGGGCGGCAAAACTCCATAACAACAAGTGAGCGTTTCAGTGTACTGTCATTTAAATCTATCTGAGCAGGACATCTGCGTTAATTGCGTCAAATATTTTAACGTGATTAATTAAAAAAATTAATTAACGCCCGTTAACGCGATAATTTTGACAGCCCTAATATACATATATATATATATATATATATATATATATATATATATATATATATATATATATATATATATATATATATATATATATATATATATATATACATATATATAAATATATACAGTGCCTTGCAAAAGTATTCGGCCCACTTGAATCTTGCAACCTTTCGCCACATTTCAGGCTTCAAACATAAAGATATGAAATGTAATTCTTTTGTCAAGAATCAACAACAAGTGGGACACAATCGTGAAGTGGAACAACATTTATTGGATAATTAAAACTTTTTTAACAAATAAAAAACTGAAAAGTGGGGCGTGCAATATTATTCGGCCCCTTTACTTTCAGTGCAGCAAACTCACTCCAGAAGTTCAGTGAGGATCTCTGAATGATCCAATAATGTCCTAAATGACCGATGATGATAAATAGAATCCACCTGTGTGTAATCAAGTCTCCGTATAAATGCACCTGCTCTGTGATAGTCTGAGGGTTCTGTTTAAAGTGCAGAGAGCATTATGAAAACCAAGGAACTCCCAGGCAGGTCCGAGATACTCTTGTGGAGAAGTTTAAAGCCGGATTTGGATACAAAAAGATTTCCCAAGTTTTAAACATCTCAAGGAGCACTGTGCAAGCCATCATATTGAAATGGAAGGAGCATCAGACCACTGCAAATCTACCGAGACCCGGCCGTCCTTCCAAACTTTCTTCTCAAACAAGGAGAAAACTGATCAGAGATGCAGCCAAGAGTCCCATGATCACTCTGGATGAACTGCAGAGATCTACAGCTGAGGTGGGAGAGTCTGTCCATAGGACAACAATCAGTCATACACTGCACAAATCTGGCCTTTATGGAAGAGCGGCAAGAAGAAAGCCATTTCTCAAAGATATCCATAAAAAGTCTCGTTTAAAGTTTGCCACAAGCTACCTGGGAGACACACCAAACATGTGGAAGAAGGTGCTCTGGTCAGATGAAACCAAAATTGAACTTTTTGGCCACAATGCAAAACGATATGTTTGGCGTAAAAGCAACACAGCTCATCACCCTGAACACACCATCCCCACTGTCAAACATGGTGGTGGCAGCATCATGGTTTGGGCCTGCTTTTCTTCAGCAGGGACAGGGAAGATGGTTAAAATTGACGGGAAGATGGATGCAGCCAAATACAGGAACATTCTGGAAGAAAACCTGTTGGTATCTGCACAAGACCTGAGACTGGGACGGAGATTTATCTTCCAACAGGACAATGATCCAAAACATAAAGCCAAATCTACAATGGAATGGTTCAAAAATAAACGTATCCAGGTGTTAGAATGGCCAAGTCAAAGTCCAGACCTGAATCCAATCGAGAATCTGTGGAAAGAGCTGAAGACTGCTGTTCACAAACACTCTCCATCCAACCTCACTGAGCTCGAGCTGTTTTGCAAGGAAGAATGGGCAAGAATGTCAGTCTCTCGATGTGCAAAACTGATAGAAACATACCCCAAGCAACTTGCAGCTGTAATTGGAGCAAAAGGTGGCACTACAAAGTATTAACGCAAGGGGGCCGAATAATATTGCACGCCCCACTTTTCAGTTTTTTATTTGTTAAAAAAGTTTCAATTATCCAATAGATTTTGTTCCACTTCACGATTGTGTCCCACTTGTTGTTGATTCTTGACAAAAAATTAAAATTTTATATCTTTATGTTTGAAGCCTGAAATGTGGCGAAAGGTTGCAAGGTTCAAGGGGGCCGAATACTTTTGCAAGGCACTGTATATGTTTGCATTCAAACTAGGGCTGTCAACCGATTAAAATTTTTAATCGAGTTAATTACAGCTTAAAAATTAATTAATCGTAATACAAACCATCCATAAAATATGCCATATTTTTCTGTAAATTATTGTTGGAATGGAAAAATAAGACACAAGACGGATATATACATTCAAAATACGGTCCATAAGTACTGTATTTGTTTATTATAACAATAAATCAACAAGATGGCATTAACATTATTAACATTCTGTTAAAGCGATCCATGGATAGAAAGACTAGTAGTTCTTAAAAGATAAATGTTAGTACAAGTTATAGAAATTTTATATTAAAACCCCTCTTAATGTTTTCGTTTTATTAAAATTTGTAAAATTTTCAATCAAAAAATAAACTCGTAGCTCGCCATTGTTGATGTCAATAATTACACCATGCGCACTCATGGTACTAACCCATAAAATCAGTTGGACCCAACCGCCAGCAGAGGGAGCCAAACACCAAAAAACAAGTAACAAGCGCACATTACACTGTACTGTCATTTTACTCTGTTTGAGCGGGGCATGTGCGTTAATTGCGTCAAATATTTTAACGTGATTAATTTAAAAAATTAATTACCGCCCGTTAACGCGATAATTTTGACAGCCCTAATTCAAACACAATGTCAGTGTCGTGACCACATTTATAAAATGAAAGATGGATGACGATAGGACAACGACATGTTCACCTAAAAGCACATGGGCCATCTCGGCCCAGGCCAAATCAGCCCCGCTTGTAAAACACATTTGCACCTGTTAATTAACCCAACATTGGCAGTTTTGTCAACATGAGAAAGCCAAACATATATGAAATACCGATGTACTGTCATTGATTTTCTGCGCATCCATGTAAATGGTGTCATAGAGCCACATCCCCTTGAGGGACAATTACAGTCTTTTCTTCTTTTTCATCTTTGAATCCAAAGTTAGATATCGCTGAGTCATGCTGAAGTTTGCAGTTGAAAGGCAAAGCAGCAGCAGCAGCAGCAGCAGCAGCGCACTGGAAGCTTCCCAAAAATTGACATGCATAACAAAAAGCGGGACGAACAACAACGAGCCGAGGCTGTCAGCGAGCAATTGACGGATGAGACGCGACAGCTCGTCAAGAAGAGACGTTGACTTCCTAGTTGCTATTCAACGCGGAAACGAGACGTCGATATGATTCCGGACGGGCGGCGTGCGAGGGGAATTTGTGATCGGAGATGCCGCGGGTCAAATTGACCCGACGGCTGAACATGCGAGGGGTCACGATGACCAGTGAAATAGTCTGGTTTGGCAGAGGAACGGACAAAATTGGGTTTAGAGATTAATTCATGCCAGATGGACAAAACAAAATAATAATAATTTGAAAGCCTTAGTTTATGTCGTTCAGTGCCACTGACGATGATTAAAAACAATATTCAAAGCAGTGAAGATGTATGGATGGAAAAAAATTTGAATCACATCCATTTTGCCGCATACAAATAAACTGCCACATACCAAATAAATACTAAATACCAGAATCCATTTTGCCACATACAAAAAAAATACCACTTACCAAATAAAAATGCCCTATACCAAATTCCATTTTGCCACATACAAAAAAAATGCCAAATATCAAATCAAAATACCACATGCAAAAAACATATCAAAATCCATTTTGCTACATACCAAAAAAAGTCACATACCACAATCCATTTTGCCAGATACCCCCCAAAAAATGCCACATACTAAAACCCATGTTGCCAAATAACAAAAAAATGCCACATACAAAAATCCATTTTGCCACATACCAAAAAAATGCCAAATACAAAAAAAACAACAACAACAACAAAAAAAAAAACAAAATCACACATACCAAAAAGAAATTCCACATACCAGATCCATTTTGACACATACCAAAATCCATTTTGCACATATCAAATAAAGATGCCAATTAACAAAATCAATTTTCCCACATACAAAAAAATGCCACATACCAAAACCCATTTTGCCACACCACATACCAAAGAAAAAATGCATCATCCCAAATGAAATTGCCACATACCAAAATAAAAAGCCACATACCAAAATCCATTTTGCCACATACCAAAAAATGCCACATAGTGAATAAACATGCCACATACAAAAATCCATTTTTGCCACATACCAAAAAAATGCCACATACCAAAATCCATTTTGCCAGATTCCAAAAATAAAAAAGCCACATACCTAATAAAATGCCACATACCAAAATCCATTTTTCATATACCAAATAAAAATGCCACATACCAAAATCCATTTTGTCACATTCCAAAATAAAAATTGCCACATACCAAATAAAATGCCACATACCAAAATTCATTTTACACATACAAAAAAAAAAAAAAAAAAAATGCCACATACCAAAATCCATTTTGCCACATTCCACAAGAAAAAAAAAAAAAAAAAAAAGCCACATCCAAAATAAAATGCGACATACCAAAATCTATTTTGTCACATAACAAAAAAAACCCACATACCAAAATCATGCCACATCCAAAATAAAATGCTACATACAAAAATTCATTTTTCACATCCCAAATAAAAATGCCACATACCAAAATCCATTTTGCCACATTCCAAAAAAAAAAATAAAAAATAAAAAAATAAAAACTGCCACATACCAAATAAAATGCCACATACCAAAATTCATTTTGCCACATACCAAATAAAAATGCCACATACCAAAATCCATTTTTCACATACCAAATAAAAATGCCACACACCAAAACCCATTTTGCCATATACCAAAGAAAAATTGCCTCATCCCAAATGAAATTGCCACTTACAAAAAAAAAAAAAAAAAAAAAAAAAAAAATGCCACATATCAAAATCCATTTTGCCAGATTCCAAAAATAAAAAAGCCACATACCTAATAAAATGCCACATACCAAAAATCATTTTTCATATACCAGATAAAAATGTCACATAGCAAAATCCATTTTGTCACATTCCAAAATAAAAATTGCCACATACCTAATAAAATGCCACATTCCAAAATTCATTTTTTACATACCAAATAAAAATGCCACATAACAAAATCCATTTTGTCACATTCCAAAATAAAAATTGCCACATACCAAATAAAATGCCACATACCAAAATTCATTTTACACATACCAAAATCCATTTTGCCACATTCCAAAAAATAAATAAATAAATAATAAGAAATGCCACATACCAAATAAAATGCCATATACCAAAATCCATTTCTCACATACCCCCAAAAAAATGCCACATACCAAAATCTCTTTTGCCACATTCCAGGAAAAAAATTGCCACATCCAAAATAAAATGCCACATACAAAAATTCATTTTTCACATACCAAATAAAAATGCCACACACCAAAATCCATTTTTGCCAAATTCCAACAAAAAAAAAAAACAAAAAAAAAAAAAAAATTGCCACATACCAAATAAAATGCTACATACCGAAATTCATTTGCCACATACCAAATCAAAATACCACATACCAAAATCCATTTTTCACACACCAAATAAAAATGCCACACACCAAAAACCATTTTGCCACATAGAAAAAAAATAAGCCACATACCAAAATTACTTTGTCACATAGCAAAAAAAAGCCACATACCAAAATCCATTTTGCCACATTCCAGAAAAAAAATAAAAATGACATACCAAAATTTAATGCCACATACCAAAATTCATTTTTCACATACCAAATAAAAATGCCACATACCAAAATCCATTTTCTCTCATACCAAATACCACTTTTCGTTCTTGCTGTCTCTCCTTCACTTTGTACTGTGGATATCCTTCACTTTAAGTACCTACACACTCATTCAGGGGTTTCAGGGCGAGTCGAAATGGGGTCTTACAGTCCAGGCCTGGCTTGGCCTTGATTTTAACGCCTTATACACTCAGAGTATGGGGTGGCTGTGGTCGGCTGGGTGGCGGGGGGACATGACAGTTACCCTCCCGCTGCCATCCACATACATTATACTCCATGGGGGAGCTATGACGAGAGCCGGTGGGATGTAAACGCCTAAGCTACCTATGAATATACGTAGTGGTTCTATCGTTTGCTAATTATACAACCTACCGTCCGCCAGGAAAAACTCCACATCACCGTTGAGCCCCTGGTCGTCGTCCTGGGCGTACAGCTGGTAGACCAGCTCCCCAGCAGAGGCATCGGGGGACACCACAGCCAGGTACGGGGCGGGGACCATCCGCCACTCGGGAACGTTGTCGTTCACGTCGGTCACCGTTAATTCCACTCGGACCAGGTACCAGTCTGGACCTGCAAAACAAAGAACAGCAAAAAGGATATTCCAATGTAAAGTTTTGTAAAAACACATTTAGGTCTGAAAACTAGTTTTTTCTTCTTCAAAACACTACTTGTCCTACAATTTTTGACCAAATACCACAATTTAGACATCAAAAATTCCAGGACAGTAATGGACATATAGGTTGTAAACACAACTTGACAACAATTTACGGTTCCCCCAAAATTCAACAAAAACGCTCCCATTAATTTCTAATGGGATGCTATTGACAGCCATGCACGTCCAATTTTCCCATTTATTTTCAATGGAAAACAGAGGTTTTTGTGATTTTTGACCACTTACCATGACAGCCAACTCGTACCCAAGTAAGTAGATGCTATTGACAACCATATATGTCCATTCCATTGACAGTAATATATGTCAAAATTTCAACAGGGTCTGAACTGGTATCACCAGGACGTGTCCGCAAAACAAAAGGAAGAGACCTGATATTAACAGGACATGTCCCCGAAATGTCCCCAAATACACAGAAAGCGACCTGATATCAACAGAACGTGACTTCGAAATGTCCCTAAATCAAGAGGAAGCAGTGACCTGTTATCAAAAGGACGGGTCCCTGAAAAGTCCCCAAATTAACAGGAAGTGGTGACCTGATATCAACAGGACTTGTCCCCCATATGTCCCCAAATAAATAGTAAGTAAACTGATATCAACAGGTCGTGTCCCCGAAATGTCCCCAAAAAAATAGGAAGCAACCTGATATCAACAGCACCATCCCCGAAATGTCCCTAAATCAACAGGAATTAGCAACCTGATATCAAAAGGCCATGTCCCCGAAATGTCCCCAAATCAACAGGAATTAGTGACCTGATATCAACAAGACGTGTCCAAGAAATGTCCCCAAATCAACAGGAAGCGACCTGATATCAACAGGACATGTCCCCAAAATGTCGCTAAATAAACAGGACACGACCTGACATCAAAAGGATGTGTCCCCAAAATGTCCCCAAATCAACTGAAATTAGCGATCTGATATCAACAGGACATGTCCCTGATATGTCCCCAAATCTACAGAAAGTGACCTGATACCAACAGGACATGTCCCCAAAATGTCACTAAATAAACAGGACATGACCTGATATCAACAGGACGTGTCCTCGAAATGTCCCCAAATCAACAGGAATTAGTGATCTGATATCAACAAGACGTGTCCAAGAAATGTCCCCAAATCAACAGGAAGCGACCTGATATCAACAGGACATTTCCCCAAAATGTCGCTAAATAAACAGGACACGACCTGACATTAAAAGGATTTGTCCCCAAAATGTCCCCAAATCAACAGAAATTAGCAATCTGTTATCAACAGGACATGTCCCTGATATGTCCCCAAATCTACAGAAAGTGAAATGATACCAAGAGGACATGTCCCCTAAATGTCACTAAAAAAACAGGACATGACCTGATATCAAAAGGACGTGTCCCCGAAATGTCCCCAAATCAACAGGAATTAGTGACCTGATATCAACAAGACGTGTCAAAGAAATGTCCCCAAATCAACAGAAGCGACGTGATATCAACAGGACATGTCCCCAAAATGTCGCTAAATAAACCGAAATTAGCGATCTGATATCAACAGGACATGTCCCTGATATGTCCCCAAATCTACAGAAAGTGACCTGACATCAACAGGACATGTCACCAAAATGTCGTTAAATAAACAGGACATGACCTGATATCAACAGGACGTGTCCCCGAAATGTCCCCAAATCAACAGGAATTAGTGACCTGATATCAACAAGACGTGTCCCCGAAATCAATAGGAAGCGACCTGATATTAACAGGACATGTCACCAAAATATTGCTAAATAAACAGGACATGACCTGACATCAACAGGATGTGTCCCCGAAATGTCCCCATACCAACAGGAAGCGACCTTATATCAATAGGACATGTCCCCAAAATGTCGCTAAATAAACAGGACACGACCTGACATCAACAGGATGTGTCCCCAAAATGTCCCCAAATCAACAGAAATTAGCAACCTGATATCAACAGGAGGTGTCCCTGATATGTCCCCAAATCAACAGAAAGTGACCTGACATAAACAGCACGTGTCCCTGAAATGTCTCCAAATCAACAGGAAGTGACCATGTATCAACAAGTCTTGTCCCCAAAATGTCCCCAAATCAACAGGAAGTGGTCACCTGATATCAACAGGATGTGTCTCCGAAATGTCCCCAGTCGACAGGAAGTAGTGACCTAATATCAAAGGACGTGTCCTCGAAATGTCGCCAAATCAACAGGACACGACCTAATATCAACAGGAAGTGTCCCCGAAATGTCCCCAAATCAACAGGATGTAGCAACCTGATTTCAACAAGACGTGTCCCCGAAATGTCCCTAAATCACCAGATATTAGTGACCCGATATCAACAGGACGTGTCCCCGATATGTCCCCTAATCAACAGAAAGTGACCTGATATCAACGGGACATGTTCCCAAAATGTCCCCAAATCAACAGGAATTAGTCACCTGATATCAATAGGATGTGTCTCCCAAATGTCCCCAGTCAACAGGAAGTAGTGACCTAATATCAAAGGACGTGTCCTCGAGATGTCGCTAAATCATCCTTATACCAACATGAGGTGTCACCCAAAATGTCCCCAAATCATCCTGGACAGGTGTTAGATCTGTATCTACCACAGCAAAGCCCCGTCATGATTTCTCAGAAATTGCATGTTTCTATTTATACGAGCATTTTTCATATATCCTGTTTACCAAAAAAAAAAAAAAGCTTCAAAGTTTTATGCTTCCATTGTTCTGCGATGCATTAGCGGGTCTCGCAAAGATGACATTTTCCATTTTTCCATCAAAGGTTAAAGCAGAAAGCCGACATTTTGTCTCTGAGGATGCGTCAGCCCCCTTTTGTTGTGGGGCCCCTTTGTATACGCCGCAAATGGCAAAACTGTCCCGACTGTGAGCGCTTCTGATTTCTACATCTCGGATCAAGCCTCGCTGTTTTTTTAAGTGGCGTATCAAAGAAGCGAGGGCTTGTCTGGAAAATGCAAAGGGGTCGACGCAGTTTTACAAGCAAAGCTTCAACTGGCAATCGCAGTTCCAAATGTCAACACGGCCTTTGGACCTAAATTTGAAAGCTTAATCTTTGATTGAAATCCTAAACCTGCCTTAAAAACTAACGATAACCAGGTCATTTTCTGTTGATTTGGCGGCATTTACAGCTCACTTCCTGTTCATTTTGGGACATTAACAGGTCACTTGCTGTCGATTTGGGGGCATATATGGTCCTTTCCTTTTGATTTCGGGGCATTTAGGAGAGGCTTTCTTCCGAGAACCAAAAGTCTTATTGCCATGTAACAAAATGAATTTTCCCATGTGGCATTTTTTGCAATGTGGCATTTTTTTGCCATGTGGCAAAATGGATTTTACCATGTGGCATTTTTTTCCCATGTGGCAAAATGGATTTTGCCACGTGGCATTTTTTTGCCATGTTGCAAAATGTTTTTTTACCATGTAGCATTTTTTCGCCACGTGGAAAAATGGATTTTTCCATGTGGCAAAATGGATTTTGCCATGTGGCATTTTTTTCCATGTGGCAAAATGGATTTTGCCATGTGGCATGTTTTTTGTCATGTGGCAAAATGGATTTTGCCATGTGGCATTTTTTTGCAATGTTACAAAATGTTTTTTTTACCACGTGGCATTTTTTTGCCATGAAGCAAAATGCATTTTGCCATGTGGCATTTTTTTCCATGTGGCAAAATGGATTTTGCCATGTGGCATTTTTTTGCCATGTTGCAAAATGTTTTTTTACCATGTAGAATTTTTTTGCCACGTGGAAAAACAGATTTTTCCATGTGGCAAAATGGATTTTGCAATGTGGCATTTTTTTCCATGTGGCAAAATGGATTTTGCCATGTGGCATTTTTTGCCATGGTGCAAAATGGGTTTTGCTATGTGGCAAAATGGATTATGCCATGTGGCATTTTTTTTCCATGTTGCAAAATGGATTTTTACCATGTGGAATTTTTTTGCCAGGTGGAAAAATGGATTTTGCCATGTGGCAAAATGGATTATGCCATGTGGCATTTTTGTCCATGTGGCAAAATTGATTTTGCCATGTGGCATTTTTTTTCCATGTAGCAAAATGGATTTTTACCATGTGGCATTTTTTGCCATGTGGCAAAATGGATTGTGCCATGTGGCATTTTTTTCCATGTCTCAAAATGGATTTTGCCATGTGGCATTTTTTGCCATGTAGCAAAACGGACTTTGCAATGTGGCATTTTTTTGCCATGTTGCAAAATGGTTTTTTTTACCACGTGGCATTTTTATGCCATGTTGCAAAATGTTTTTTTTTTTACCATGTGGCATTTTCTTGCCAGGTGGAAAAATGGATTTTGCCATGTGGCAAAATGCATTTTGCCATGTGGCATTTTTTGCCACATCAACAGCATCCCTTCCTGTTGATATTGGGGTATTGATGGGTATTGACATGGCTTCCTCCATGGAGTCCTTTCATCAACACCATTCTTGGGGATCATTTTACACGTAGTTGACACAAAGACATTGGACTGTGCCAATGATTTCTGTAAGTCTTTAGCAGACACGTTAGGGTTCTTTTTTTTACCTCTCTGAGTATTCTGCGCTGAACTCTTTGTGTCATCTTTGTTGGACGGCCACTCCTCTCTAAATACTAGAGAAGTGTTTTGATTGTTATTTCTATGTTTGTTTCTCGTGATTCCATAAAATGTATAGTTCCCTGCACTTGCTCTACAAAATCAACATTTACTGACCACCACAATGTTTTTTTATTCATTTCTTTCAGTGTTTCTGAACGCTAAAGAGTTGCACTTTTGAACTATTTCATTATTTTTTCAAGCTTTTTATCTGAGTTTGCTCTACATAATAAAATGCTAAATAATAAAGTGCTCGTCCGAGACTGGTGATTCCATAGTTTTTGCTCGGGGTTGTATTATGGTGGAAGATTTTTATAAGAACTTGTTTTTTTTTCAATTTTTTTTTTTTTTTTTTAAACTTTGACACCTTTTTAAAACGATATCTCGATTCTGGGCAGTCGTTTCAATATTTTGTCACACCCCTAGATACAAATCAGTCTCAAGTCATGACTAAAAATTATATTTCAACAGTAAGGAACCAGCGACCCTAAATTGGCAGACACACAGCTTCGGCCAACATGGCTTGTAGTTCTTCTTCTTTGAATTAAAATAAGTAAATAAGAAGCGTGTCCAGAGCAGCTGCTAGGCCTCCAGCTGCATCCGCTGGAGTATTAGTAACATCTGCACCCCTCACCCAAGAAAATGTGTCTCTCCTCAATGTTGGCCTATATAACAAGACAATGTGCTCACTTCTGCACTTTTAAAGACGCGTATAAAACTAATGCAGCGTTTTCATCAAGAAGTGATGGACTGTTTTAACACCAATACCATATAAGTCTTATTAAATAGCGTTAAATTGGTTCCATGTATAGACTTAGTGTACCACTAAACTTTTAATAGGCTCTCGTAAAGTTACCCATAATTTACGCTTGCTGTTGAATTTCTGTCTGAACGTCGGACCCGCTCAGTTTAAGCAAAAAATGAAAATACCGTATTACCAGAACTATATGTCGCGCCTTTTTCACCGTTTGACTGGACTAGCGATTTATCAACAGTAAGTGACCCCAAATGTCCTAAAATTCAAGAAAATCAACTGAAAGTGACCCAAAAATGTCTAAAAATGTTTTTAAAAATGATCCAGAATGTAAAAGGAAGTGACCACAGAATGCCTAGAAATGACTAGGAAATAACCCAGAAATGCCCTAAATCCAGGAGAAAATAATCCATCATATAATCTGATACAGAAATTTGGCAAAATTATTTCGGAAAATGACCCAAAAATCAAAACACAGTGACCCATAAGTGCCCTAAAACAACAGAAAGTGACCTGAAATCAACAAGAAGTGACCAATGAACGAGAAGTAACCCAGAAAAACCCTTAAAATCAAAATGAAATGATCCCAAATGTACAGGAAGTGACCACAGAATGCCTAAAAATGTCCAAAAAATGACCCAGTTTTGCCCTAAAAGAGAAAATGATGCAAAATAGAATGGAATGCAGAAAGTTTGCAAAATTACGCATTTCAGAACATAATCCAAACAAAGTGACCCGTAAGTGCCCTAAAACAACATAAAGTGACCAGAAAGCAACAGAACTGACCTAAGAATGCCTCCAAATCAACAGGAAGTGACCCAAAATTGTCCTAAAAATTAAGAAAATCTACAGGAAGTGACCCAAAAAGTGATATTTGCCATGTGGCAAAATGGATTTTTCCATGTGGCATCTTTTGCATTGCGGCATTTTTTTTTTTTTTTTTTTTGCTATGTGGCATAACAGATTTTGCCATGTGGCATTTTTTTTTTTTGGCATATGGCAAAATGCATTTTGCCATGTGGCATTTTTTTGCCATGTAGCAAAATGGATTTTGCCATGTAGCAAAATGGATTTTGCCAAGTGGCATTTTTTTTTTTTTGCCATGTGTCATTTTTTGCCATGTGGCAAAATGGATTTTGCCGTGTGGCATTATTTTTGCCATGTAGCAAAATGGGACTTTTTTTTGCCAAGTGGCTATTTTTGCCATGTGGCAATTTTTTTTTTACCGTGTGGTATTTTTTTTGCCATGTGGCAAAATGGAATTAGCCATGTGTTTTTTTTTTTTTTTTTTTTTTGCAATGTGGCAATTTTTTTGCCATGTGGCAAAATTGTTTTTGCCATGTAGTATTTTTTTTACAATGTGGCAAAATGGATTTTGACATATGACTTTTTTATTTTTATTTTTTGTATATGGCAAAATGTATTTCAGTTTGTGGCATGGCATGGCATGGACGTGCATGGCCTGCAAAACTGCCATATACCCCCCCAAAAAATGCCACAAACCAAAATCCATTTGACCACATACCAAAAAAAGCCACATATCAAATTCTATTCTGCCACATGGCAAAAAAATTGCCACATGGCAAGATCAATTTTGCCACATGGCAAATAAAAATGCCACATGGCAAAATCCATTTTTGCCACATGGCAAAAAAAAAAAGCCACATGGCAAAATCCATTGTGCCGAATGGAAAATACCACATTTGGTTCTCGGCCCTGCTGCAAAATGTGTAGGAAACAACACTGAAATGTTCTAAAACCAAGATGAAATGAGCATAACGTTCAGGAAGTTACCCAACAATGCCTAAAAATGTGCAGGAAGTGACAAATAAACATGAATGACCCAGAAAAACCTTCAAATCAAGAGGAAATGATCCAGAATGTACAGGAAATGACAGCAGAATGCCTAAAAATGTCCAGGAAATGGCCAATAAACAGGAACTGACTCAGATTTGCCATAAAATCAAGAGGAAATGCTCCAAAATATACAGGAAGTGTTCCAAGAATGCCGAAAAATGTGCAGTAAGTGACCCAGAAACACCCTAAAACCAAAATGAAATGATCACAATGTACAGGACGGGACCCCACAATGCCTAAAACACGAATTGAAAAATGCTAACGGCTCCTGTGTCAGCATTGTTTTTCTATGCGTGCCACCACCTTGAAATGCATGAGCATGTTGTACTTGTCGGCACAAGGAAAACGAGTGTGTGTCTTCCTAAGTGTGACACAACCTGTGATTGCGAAGCCATTTTGCCCACCCCAGTCAGGAAAACTGCTTTTGGATGAGCTCCTTTTACACTCTTGTAGCGTGCGTGTGTGCGAAAGGGGTGATTGCTGTTGACTGAGAAGCAGATAGCGGCGCACACTGATTGTAATGACTCGTTGGTATGCAGCCGCGACGTCGCCGAGGTGTCGACAAGAAGTGTGGAGGAGGCGCGGGGAAATCGAGATGACAAAAGCATCTTTGGAGCGGATTGTAAAGAAAAATAATGATGACTCTTTGCATGAAAACACATAGTATTAACTCGCTTGTTGTCATCGACGGAGCTAGACGAACATTACGATTTGACCGGGAGGGGTTGTTGATTTCAAGAAAAATTAGGGTTACAGTACGGAGACCCCCGGAGTCCAGGGTAGAGCAAATATTTTCCCAGCTAATCTGTACCCACAGTCTAGTAATCTGCACCAACAGAATACAAAACTGTACCCATAGATGACTCAACAGTAGGCACAGAATACTAAACTGTACACACAGTTTACTAAAATCTAACCAGATATTACTAAAATGTGGGTACATATTTCTAAACTGTAACCACAGTTTACTAAACTGTACCCACATATCACTGAACTATGGGTACAGATTAGTAAACAGCACCCACAGTTTAATAATCTGTATTAACAGTTTAGTAATATGTACCCACAGATTACTGAACTGTAACCACAGATTAGTAAACCGTACACACAGTTTACTAAATTCAAACCAGATATTACTAAACTGTGGGTACAGATTTCTAAACTGTACCCACACAAATTACTGAACTGTAACCACAGATTACTAAACTGTAGGTACAGATAACTAAACTACATCACAGTAAACTGTACCAAAATTTAGTAATATGTATTTACAGTTAATTAATATTCACCCGCACATTGCTAAACTGTAGCCACAGATTACTAAATTGGGGTACAGAATACTAAACCGTACCCACAATTTACTAAACTGTACCCACAGATTACTAAATCGTGGGTACAGAATACTAAACTGCACCCACAGATTACTACACAGTTTACTAAACTGTACTCACAGTATACTAATATCTACCTGCATCAAAAAATACGAAACTGTATCCACATATTACAAAACAGTCGGTACAGTTTACTAATCTGCACCCACAGTTTACTAATTTGCATTAACAGTTTACTAATCTGTACCCACAGTTTACCAAACTGTACCCACAGTTTACTAATCTGTACCCACTGATTACTAAAATGTACCATGGTTTAGTAATCTGTATTTCCAGTTTAGTAATATGTATCCACAAATTACTTAAATGATCCCACAGATTACTAAACTGTGGGTACAAATTACTAAACTGCACCTACAGAAAAGTAAAGTGTACCACGGTTTAGTAATCTGTATTTACAGTTAAGTAATATGTACCCACAAATTAATAAACTACCCACAGATTACTATGGTTTAGTAATATGTACCTACAAATTACTAAACTGTACAAACGGAATACTAAACTGTACCCAGAGTTTACTAATCTGTCCCAAAAGATTACTAAACTGTGGGCACATATTACTAAAATGTACCTACAGCTTTCTAATCTGTACCCACAGATTACTAAACTGTACCCAAAGTTTACTAATCTGTGGGTACACATTAGTTAACTATGGGTACACGTACCAACAAATTACTAGACTGCACCACGGTTTTTTAAATCTGTGTTTACAGTTTAGTAATACGTAGCCATACATTACTAACCTATACCCTTAGTTTTCTAACCTGTACCCAAAGTTTACTAATGTGTAACCATAGATAACTTAACTGTACCATAGTTTAGTCATCTGTATTTGCAGTTTAGTAATATGTACACACAGATTACTAAACTGTACTCACAGATCACTAGTCTTTAACCACAGATGACTAAACTGCACCACGGTTTGTCATCTGTATTTACAGTTTTGTAATATGTAACCACGAAATACTAAACTGTACCCACAGTTTACTAATCTGTACTGTATATAATGTTTAGTAATATGTACCCACAAATTACTGAACTATAACCACAGATTACGACCACAGATTAGTAAACTGTGTGTACAGTTTACACCCACAGATAGAGCAAGTAAACGGTACCACGGTTTAATCTGTGTTTACATTTTAGTAAAATGAACCCACAAATTACTTAACTGTACCCACAGATTACTAATCTGTACCACAGATACAGCAAGTAAACTGTACGACGGTTTAGTAATCTGTATTTACAGTCTAGTAATATGTACCCACGTATAACTAAACTGTACCCATGGATTACTAAACTGTGGGTACAAATTACTAAAGTGTACCCACAGAATACTAAACTGTACCCACAGTTTACTATTCTGTACATACTTATTACTAAACTGTACCACTGTTTTGTAATCTGTATTTACACTTTAGTAAAATGTTGCCAAAAATTAATAAACTGTGCCCACCGAATACTAAACTGTACCCACAGTTTACTAATTGGTACCAAAAGATTACTAAACTGTAACACGGTTTTGGAATCTGTATTTACAGTTTAGTAATTTGTTGCCTCAAATTACTTAACTGAACCCACAGTTTACTAACCTGTACCAACAGTTAACTAATCTGTACCCACAGATAAGGAACTGTAACTGTTATGGTTGTACCACAGTTTAGTAATCTGTATTTACAGTTTAGTAATATGTAGCCACGGATTACTAAACTATGGGTACAAATTACTAAATTGTACCCACAGAATGCTAAACTGTACCCAGGGATTACTAAACAGTGGGTACAAGTTACTAAAGTGTACCCACAGAATACTAAACGGTACCCACAGTTTAGTAATATGTACCCACAATTACTAAACTGTACCCAGGGATTACTAAACTATGTCTACAAATTTCTAAAGTGTGCCCACAGAATACTAAACTGTACCCAGGGATTACTAAACAGTGGGTACAAGTTACTAAAGTGTACCCACGGAATACTAAACTGTACCCACAGTTTACAAATCTGCACCACAGTTTTGTATTCTGTAATTAGTTTAGTAATATGTAGCAACAAATTACTAAACTGTACCCACAGTTTACTAACCTGTACCCACAGTTAACTAATCTGTACCCACAGATAAGTAACTGTAATGGTTGTACCACAGTTTAGTAATCTGTATTTGCAGTTTAGTAATATCTAGCCACAAATTACTAAACTATACCCATGGATTATTAAACTATGGGTACAAATTACTAAAGTGTACCCAAAGAATACTAAACTGTACCCAGGGATTACTAAACAGTGGGTACAAGTTACTAAAGTGTACCCACAGAATACTAAACTGTACCCACAGTTTACTAATCTGTACCCACAGATTACTAAACTGTGCCTCAGTTTTGCATTCTGTACTTACAGTTTAGTAATATGTAGCAACAAATTACTAAACTGTACCCACAGATTACTAAACTGTACAGTAAACAGGGACTAAACATTACTCAACAGTTTTAGATTAATTAGGTGAAAGTGGATGATTGTACACGTTTTTTTGCCACAGCACTATGGTTGAAAATTATGGGCATAGATTGATCACATCATCACATTTTTACTGTCGGACTGTTTGTATTAATCTAACACACCTAAAAAAAAAAAAAAAATAGCACTCATCCCATAGTTTAACGAAAAGAAGCAGAATAGAGGGCATAAAAGATACACAACGCCATCTTATTTCAGAAGCCCAACGTGTCATGAGCAAGATTGACACACCAACTCTTGCAATCAGTTCTCCCGGGCACTCCAGGACAAAGAGCAGGGCGCTCTGTCCTAAAACAAGTAGCATCGGAGAACACCCTCGCCCAAACAGGATAACAAGATGATAGCGCAGGCACCCTGGATTTCAAGACCTGCGTCGGTCGCCGTGACAACCACGTCCCAGACACAAAGGATGACGCACTAAACTGAGAGATGATCCCAAGACAACACCCAGCCACGCCTTCAGCCCGACCCACTCCACCGCAGCTTCAAAAAGAACTAAACCTCTCGATAACAACTGTCGCTGCTCGGGAACATTTCTATGTAGCCTTGTTTTGCCGACCCTGGATCCAGCAGGGTCACTCCATCGTCTGTTTTTGCCTTGTTTTTTGACTATTGTAAACGAATAAATTATCAACCTGTTTTCAGTGAGCCTTCTTCAAACTTTTGGAACATTGAATCAGTATAAAGGGTTAACACTGGAGTGAACGCGCGGAATCTTGGCCCCCACCGGTTGGCTTACGGGAGCGATGCCAGCTGAACAGCATTTCATCCATTCAGTGCTGAGAATACAACTTTTTTTGCACCTATTAAATTTCCACTTCAAACAACAGACAATAAGAAAACAAGAAAACAAAAGACAACGGGGGGAAAATCCCAGATATGTCAAAGAAATACTGTACAAGTTGGTACCTGGAGGCACTTTTACAGCAAACAGCTAATGTCGAGTGGAAGTCGCATTAGTTGCTGAGAACATGTGTCAGCGGGAAACTGCCCGCCGGAGCCATTTGTGTCAATTTGAGCGCTGAAATTGTCTTTGTTAAAGTGACATTTCCTGGTAAGCCGTCAGCGTTTCGTGGAAGCGTATTGCAGACGGGAGAGAGTTAGCGCTTTGTCACCCTCGCGCAGAACATTTAATGAAGTGGCGGCGCTGACGCTACGGCGTCCGTCTCTTTCTTTTCCTGTCACGTTCATACTTTGACCTGCTGCTTTGATTTCACAGAAGGGCCAAGATGGCTTTTGTTAAGTTCATAGTTCATTTCTTGTTAAGGAGGTGGTAAGAGACTGAAAAGGTGATATATCACGATACTTTGTAGCCCAAAAGGTCATCAATATGCACCGAGACTCGATATAACATTTTAATAAGGTGAAAGATGTTTGCATCTGCAATCTTCTATTTGAATAGTGTCTGCGTTATCTCACTTGCTTCCATTGATGCCGCTTTAATCCAATACATTTGGACAGGAATGAATGTCTAACGCTGTCAATTGCACTGAGACTAGAACATTAACACTTTTTTTGGGCATAGACAGGTCACTTCCTGTTCATTTTAGGGCAAATATAGGTTACTTCCTGTTGATTTTGACTCACTTCCTATTCATTTGGGGACATTCTTGAGTCATTTCCAATTCAGTAACACAAAATCAACAGGAAGTGACCTGTAAATGGCCAAAATTAATAGGATGGGGCCGTAATTGCTACAAATTAAAAAGGAACTTACCCGAAAATGACCAAGATCAACAGGAGAGGACAATAAATTCTCCAAAATAAAAAGGAAGTGAGTTGTAAATGCCCAAAAATCAAAACGAAAGCACCATTAATTCCCAAAATTCAACAGGAAGTACCGGAAATTCCCCCAAACAATAGGAAGTGACCTGTAAATGCCCCAAATTGACAGGAACTGACCAATAAATGACCAAAACCGATAGGATGTTACCTGTAAGTGGGCCAACTCAACAGAAAGGGACCGTACATAGCCCAAAACCAACAGGAAAGGACCGTAAAAAAACTCCAAAAATCAACATGAAGGGAAAGTAAATGCCAGAAAATACACCAGAGGTGCTCTGAAAATGCCCAAAATCAACAGAAAAGGAGAGTAAATTCCCCCAAATCAACAGGTAGTACCTGTAAATTCTCCAAAAACAAAGCGACAGCAAATGGCTCAAAATAAAAAACAGACTTTAAATGCCCCCAAATCAAGAGGAAGTGACCTGTAAATGGCCAAAATTAATAGGATGGGACCGTAATTGCTACAAATTAAAAAGGAACTTGCCTGAAAATGACCAAAATCAACAGGAGAGGGCAGTAAATTTCCCAAAACAAAAAGGAAGTGACTTGTAAATGCCCCCAAATCAAAACGAAAGCACCATAAATTCCTGAAATTCAACAGGAAGTCCCGGAAATTCCCCAAAACAATAGGAAGTGACCTGTGAATGTAAACTGTACCCACAGATTACTAAACTGTGAGTACAGATTACTAAACCGTACCCACAGATTACTAAACTATGGGTACAAATGACTAAAGTGTACCCACAGAATGCTAAACTGTACCCAGGGATTACTAAACAGTGGGTACAAGTTACTAAAGTGTACCCACAGAATACTAAATTGTACCCACAGTTTAGTAATATGTACCCACAAATTACTAAACCGTACCCAGGGATGACTAAACTATGGGTACAAATGACTAAAGTGTACCCACAAAATACTAAACTGTTCCCAGGGATTACTAAACAGTGGGTACAGGTTACAAAAGTGTACCCACAGAATACTAAACTGTACCCACAGTTTAGTAACAGTAAGTAAGTATTTTAGGACAGTAAATTCCCCAAAATAAAAAGGAAGTGACTTGTAAATGTCCCCAAATCAAAACGAAAGCACCATAAATTCAACATGAAGTACCGGGAATTCCCCCAAACAATAGGAAGTGACCTGTAAATGCTCAAAATCAACAGAAAGTGACCAATAAATGACCAAAACTGATAGGAAGTTACCTGTATGTGGGCCGACTCAACAGAAAAGGACCCTACATAGCCCAAAATCAACAGTAAAGGACCGTAAAAAATCAACATGAAGGGAAAGTAAATGCCGGAAAATACACCAGAGGTGTGCTGTAAATGCCCAAAATCAACAGAAAAGGAGAGTAAATTCCCCCAAAACAACAGGAAGTACCCGTAAATTCTCCAAAAACAATAGTAAGTGACAGTAAATGGCTCAAAATAAAAAAGGGTCAGTAAGTGCTCCAAAATAAACAGGAAGTGACCTGTAAATGCCCCGAAATCAACAGGATGTGCCTATAAACACCTCAAAATCAACAGGAAGTCTCCTGTAAATGCTCAAAATCAACAGGAAGCGCCCACATATTCCCCAAAATCAAAAGAAAGTGACATGTAAATGGCCTAAATCAACAGGAAGTGGCTTTCAAATGGCCAAGATTAATAGGAAGTGCCCATAGATTCCCCAAATCAAAAGGAAGTGACATGTAAATGGCCTAAATCAACAGGAAGTGACTTGCAGATGGCCAGGAGTAATAGGAAGGGACAGTAATTGCTCCAAAATTAACAGGAAGTGACCTGGAAATGCTCTAAATCAACAGGAGGTGACCTGAAAATGGACAAAATTAATAGGAAGGGACCATAATTGCTAGAAATTAAACAGGAAGTGACCTGGAAATGCCCAAAATCTACAGGAAGTGACCTCTAAATGCCCCAAATTCATCAGGAAGTGTGCTGTAAATGCCCAAAATCAACAGGAAAAGACCATAAATTCACCAAAGTCAAAAGGAAGTGCTGGTATATGCCCCAAAATCAACAGGAAGTGACCTGACTATGGACAAAATTAATAGGAAGGGACCCTAATTGCTAGAAATTAAACAGGAAGTGACAGGTAATTGCCCCAAAAATCAACAGAAGGTATCCTGTAAAAGCCCCATAAATCAAGAGGAAGTGACCTGGAAATGCCCGAAATCAACAAGAAAAGACCGTAAATTCACCAGAGTCAACGGAAAGTGCCTGTATAGTCCCCAAGATCAAAAGGAAGTGACAAGTAAATGGCCTAAATCAACAGGACGTGACTTGCAAATGGCCAAGATGAATAGGAAGTGCCCGTAAATTCCCCAAAACCAACATGAAGTGACCTGGAAATGCCGTAAATCAAAAGAAAGGCACAGTAAATGCCCCAAAATCAACAGGAGGTGAGCTGAAAATGGACAAGATTAATAAGAAGGTACCATAATTGCAAGAAATTAAACGGGAAGCGGCCTAGAAACGCCAAAAATCAACAGGAAAGAACAGCAAACTCCCCAAAAATCAACAGCAAGTGACCTCTAAATGCCCCCAAATCAACGGGAAGTATCCTGTAAATGCCCCAAATCAACAGGAAGTATCCTGTAAATGCCCAAAATCAACAGGAAAGGACGGTATATTCCCAAAAATCAACAAAAAGTGACCTGTAAATGCCCCAAAATTGTAAGGAAGGGACCGTAAATGCCCCCAAATCAACGGGAAGTATCCTCCAAATGCCCGAAATCAACAGGAAAAGACTGTAAATTCACCAAAGTCAACAGAAGGTGCCCGTATATCCCCCCAAATCAGAAGGAGGTGACATGTAAATGGCCTAAATCAACAGGAAGTATCCGGGAAATACCCTAGATCAAAAGGAAGGGACAGTAAATGCCCCAAAATCAAAAGGGAAGGACCGTAAATGTCCCAAAATCAACAGGAAGTGACCTGTAAATGGTCAAAATTTATTGGAAGGGACAGTAATTTGTTTGAAGTGACCTGCAATTGTTCCAAAATAAACAGGAAGTGACATGTAAATGCCCCAATATCAATAGAAAGGGACAGTAAATGCCCCAAAATCAACAGGAAGTGACCCGCAGATGGCCAAAACTAATATGAAGGAACTGTAATTGCTAAAAAATAAACAAGAAGTGACCTATGAAGGCCCAAATTCAATAGGATGTGCTCGTAAATCCCCAAAATCAACAAGAAATGACCTGTAAATGGCCAAGATTAATAGAAAGGGACAGTAATTGCTCCAAAATAAACAGGAAGTGACCAGGAAATTCACCAAAATCAACAGGAAAGGATAATAAATTCCCCATAATCAACAGGAAATGACCTAAAAATATCAAAAATCAACAGGAAGGGACGGTAAATGCCTCAAAATGAAAGGGAAGTGACCTGTAAATGGCCAAAATCAATAGGCCAACACAACAGGAAGGGACCGTAAATGGCCAAAAACATAACAGGAAGGCACTGTAAATTCCCCCAAATCAATAGAAAGGGCTGGAAATGTTCCATAATCAACAGGAAGTGCCTGTATATGCCCCATAATCAACAGGAAAGGACCGTAAATGCCCCAAAATCAACAGGAAAGGACCGTAAATGCCCCAAAATCAACAGGAAAGGGACAGTAAATTCTCCATAATCAACAGAAAGGGCCTGTAAATGCCTCAAAATCAACAGGGAGTGCCCAGAAACGCCCCCAAACCACAAAGAGTGTGCTGTTAATGCATGAAATCCAATGGAAGAGACCTGTAAATGCCAAAAATCAACAGTTAGGGATGGTAAATGCCTCAAAATCAAAAGGAAGTGAACTGTAAATGCCCCAAATCAATAGGAATTTACCTGTAAGTGGGCCAACTCAACAGGAAGGGACTGTAAATGCCCTAAAATAAAAAGGAAAGGACCGTACATTTCCCAAAATCAACAGGAAGTGCCCGTAAATGCCCCAAAATCAACAGGCAGGGACAGTAAATGCTCCATAATCAACAGAAAGGGCCCGTAAATGCCCCAAAATCAAAGGGAAGTGACCTGAAAATCGGCAAAATCAACAGGGAGTGACCTGTAAATGGCCAAGATTAATAGGAAGGGACAGTCATTGCTCAAAACTCAACAGTAAGTGACCTGTAAAAGTCAAAAATCAACAGGAAGGGACGGTAAATGCCTCAAAATCAAAGGGAAGTGACCTGTAAATGGCCAATATCAATAGGGTCAATTCAACAGGAAGGGACCGTAAATGCGCAAAACTTAACAGGAAGGCACTGTAAATTCCCCCAAATCAACAGAAAGGGACAGTAAATATCCCATAATCAACAGGAAATGACATGTAAATGGCCTCCAAATCACCAGGAAGTGCCCATAAATGCCCCAAAATCAACAGGAAGTGTGTTGTAAATGCCCAAAGTCAAATGGATGTGACCTGTAAACCAATCAAAATTAAAAGGAAGTGATCACCAAATGGCCAAAATCAACAGGAAAGGACCGTAAATTCCCCAAATCAACAGGAAGGGACAGTAAATTCTCTATAATCAACAGGAAGGCCCCGTAAATCCCCCAAAATCAAAGGCAAGTGACATGTAAATGGCCTAAATGAACAGGAAGTTACTTGCAAATGGCCAAGATTAATAGGAAGGAACATTAATTGCTCCAAAATAACAGGAAGTGACCTGGAAATGCTCCAAATCAACAGGAAGTGACCTGGAAATGCTTCAAATCAACAGGAAGTGCCTGTAATGCCCCAAAATCGAAAGGAAGTGACCTGCAAATGCCCCAAAATCACCAGGAAGTGCCCAGAAATGCCCCAAAACCACAGAGAATGTGCTGTAAATGCCCAAAATCAAATGGAAGTGACCTGTAAATGCCAAACATCAACTGTAAGGGTTGGTAAATGCCTCAAAATCGATAGGAAGTTACCTGTAAATGGCCAAAATCAATAGGAAGTTACCTGTAAATGGCCAAAATCGATAGGAAGTTACCTGTAAATGGCCCAAATCAATGAGAAGTTACCTGTAAATGGGCCAACTCAACAGGAAGGGACTGTAAATTCCCCAAAATAAACAGGAAAGGACCGAAAATTCCCCAAAATCAACAGGAAGTGCCTGTAAATGCCCCAAAATTAACAGCAAGGCACAGTAAATGCTCCATAATGAACAGAAAGGGCCCGTAAATGCCCCAAACTCAAGAGAAAGTTGTCATGACAAGGGGGCGAGGTGGACCCAAGTGCAGGGAAAACGGGGAGGCAAGGCAAGGTGGAGGGAAACTCAAAATGTCTATTGACAGCTAACAAGAAAAACAAAGTACAAACAAAAACCAAGGGGGCCAAACAAAAGTTCTCAAAACTTACAAAGGCGAGAATGTTTATGGGACGGACGCTTGGATTAACACATGGAAAGACAAAGACACGACAAGAACAGACAGCACATTGGGAACTTAAATACAGACATGGGGTAATGAGACAATGAGACACAAGTGGTTGATACAAGGTGTTCTGCCGAAATCTGCGACATCGGCAAAACGTCTACATGAGTCAAATTTGACACCCAAAAACTCGCGCTCTAAACTTGTTTTGTTTGAATGCATACGGGCAGAACGTACTAAAAAAAATGCCTTAAGAAAATGCTTAAATGTAGCTATATCAAATAAGGACGGTTTAAATACGCTACGTGACTAATGTGGTCAACTACTTCAAAGCTAACACAAAAAAAAAACACAATGGTTAAATGTAGGATAGGGTAATACATGCAAAAAGTATTTTTGAGCCAATGAAAAGGTACTAAAAAACAAATAAAATAAACAAATAAAAACAAAAATAGTGAGTACTCACCGCTTCTGACCGATGTGCGCATGCGTATGGATGCTTGTGCAAGCGCGCTGAGCATTGTGTAGGACGTTTCACCGCGTAGTAAGGAATGGCCGAACACCGGTCAAGACACCGGGAGCAGGCCACAACAGGTAAAATCATTGGGTAATCACAATGACCAGACACACTAGTAGGCCTGTCGCGATAACAAATATTAGTGTGCGATAATTATTCTCATAAATTATTGCGATATGCGATATTATTGCGCGCCCCCCCATTTTTTTTAACCAATTTACAATAACAATAAAAAACAACAATATTGATACCGCACAGAACCACAGAATAAATAAAATGTGTTAAAAAAAAATTAAAAAAGAGAAAAAAAAATTTGCACTTAATAACTTAAGCATTTAGCCAAATGAAAACTTTTCCCCGTCATAGCTTCTGCAATGGTGTTCCATAGGGATGCAACGATACAGTTAAGTCACGGTTCGGTACGATTTTTGATACGGGGGTCACGATTTTCGATCCGATTCAATACATTTAATGCTCTGTAAAAAAATATAACAATTATATTTTTTGTTCCGTTTTTTTTTTTTTTTTTTTTTTTTTTTGCTAGCGAGCAAAAATTAAATTGCCATCATATAAACATGCATTTTAGTGCATAATATTTACTGTATGTGCTTACTTCTTACTGATCTGAAAAATGTTTGTACAAAAGTGCTGAGAACAATCTTTACTGTTTGTAAAGTGAGGCAAGGCACACTGTTGATTGCTACAGCTTTCTTAGCAGCTAGGTTTACTACATGAGCAAGACATTCTATTTGTGGTCCGAATCCATCTGTGTCACGTACTGAATTAACAATATTTGCAACATTATCTGTAGTCACTAGTATGGAATGATTTGGCCTTCCTAACTTCCATTCAGTCATGACAGTTTAGAATTCATCTATGTAGTATATGGACTACGTAACCCATAATCACTCTGTGCTCACGTAGCCAATGGCATGGGCCGTAGCACATCTAGTGTGCCATTTCATGATATCTAGTGTGTGCGCGCATTAAAAAAGTTAACAAGCGCCGCTGAAGTCACGTCTGCTCATTGCTACACAACGACAGCATATGACACAGCGCTCTTAATTTCAATCAGCTGTTTATTGTCAAAGCGAGGTTGTTCGTAGCAGCCTAGTCGGTAACAATGTTTTGGCGGACTTCGTTGTAAATATCCGGCGTTGTGCCGAAAAACAGCCACCCGCGTGAAATGTCACTCCTGACGGGAGCGCCCACACGTCAACGACACCGGCGCGCTGTAGATGGTCCACAGTCACTCCGGAGCACTGATGCGGCCGGTATACATTGAACAACAGGATATAATGGGAACGATTGGCTCCGGCGCTAGTTTTTGCCGGACTTGGAACGAAGATGCATTTTGCGCAGTTGGTAACGAGGAATCCGAACTTTTAACAGCACGTCTGCCGCGCGCACGCACGTGCACGCGAGGCGATAAATCGCAGTGGAAAAATGACCGCCTTCATTTTTATATATCGCGTGATAAATGGAATTATTGCATATTGCGACAGGCTTACACACTAGGGCAAAATCTTAACAAAACCGACTCAAGGCATGACATAAGTGACCTGTAAATGGCCAAAATTAATATTAAGGGAACGTAATTGCTACAAAATAAACAGAAGGTGACCTGGAAAGGCCTTAAAACAACAGGACGTGACAGTAAATGGCTCAAAATGATTAGGAAGGGACTGTAAATTCCCCAAAATCAACAGGGAGTGCCCACAAACGCCCCAAAATCAACAGGAAGTGTGCTGTAAATGCCCAAAAACAAAAGGAAGTGACCTGTGAAAGGGAAAAAAAATTCAACAGGAAGGGACGGTAAATGCCTCAAAATCAAAAGGAAGTGACCTGTAAATTGCCAAAATCAATAGGAAGTTACCTGTAAGTGGGCCAACTCAACAGGAAGTGACCTGCAAATGGCCAAGATTAAGAGGAACAGACAGTAATTGCTCCAAAATAAACAAGAAGTGACCTGTAAATGCCCAAAATCAACAGGAAGTACATGTAAGTTCCACAAAATCAACAGGAAGTGACAGTAAATGCTTCAAAATAAAAAGAAAGGGACTGTAAATGCCCTAAAATCAACAGGACGAGCGCATAAACGCCCCAAAATCAACAGGAAGTGTGCTGTAAATGCCCAAAATCAAATGGAAGTGACCTGTAAATGCCCAAAGTTAACAGGAAGTCAATGTACTTGGAGTGCATTGACACCTATGTAAGTCGATGCCATTGACGGCCATGGACGTCAAAATTTCCCATTAATTTCCAATGGCATTAACTATGCATTGAGCCCAATTTGGACGGATGCCTTTGAGGGCAATGTATGTCATTTCTATTGATGCAGATGTACTTCGATTCCATTGACGCATATGGATGTCGATGCCATTGACGGCCATGGACGTCCAAATTTTTTCCCATTGCTTTTCAAAGTCAAAAAAACAATGTCCCAAAATCAAAAGGAAATGACCAGATATCAATAGGACACGCCCCCCAAATGTTCCCAATTCCATTGACGCTTATGGAGGGTGATGCCATTGACGGCCATGGACGTCCAAATTTCCCGTTCATTTCCAATGACATTTAATTTGTTTAATGCCATTGACAGGCATGTTTGTCCATTCTATTGATGCCAATGTACTTGGATTTCATTGACGCCAACGTAAGTCGGTGCCATTGACGGCCATGGACCTCCAAATTTTTTCCCATTCATTTTCAATGGCAAAAATAAACAATGTCCCCAAATCAACAGGAAATGGCCAGATATCAATCGGACACGCCCTACAAAAAAATCCCCAAATGACCTGATATGACTAGGAGACGCCCCCAAATGTTTCCAAATGACCTGATATGACTAGGACACGCGCCTCAAATGTACCCAAATGACCTGATAGGACGAGGACACCCCCCCCAAATGTCCCCTAATGACCTGATATGACCAGGCCACGCCTCCAAATGTTCCCAAATGACCTGATATGACTAGGACACGGCCACCAAATGTCCCCAAATGACCTGTATGACCAGGCCACGCCCCCAAATGTTCCCAATTGACCTGATATGACTAGGACACGCGCCTCAAATGTACCCAAATGACCTGATAGGACGAGGACACGCCCCCCCAAAAGTCCCCAAATGACCTGATATGACCAAGCCACGCCCCCCAAATGGTCCCAAATGACCTGATATGACCAGGCCACGCCCCCAAATCCACAGGAAGTGACCTGATATGGTCCCCGAAATTTCCCAAACCAACCTGGGCGGGGCTAAGATCTGTATTTCCAAACGGAAAAAACCCAGAGTAATTTCTACAAAAATTGCATTTTCTAGTTTCTAATCGAATTACTCGACTTAATCGATTAATTGTTGCAGCACTCGACGAGACTCTTGCTAATTGATTAGTCAATTAATCATGGCAGCCTTAGTTTACTTGCCATTGACAGCACTGCTCATTCACCCTTCCCTGTCAAAATGGATTAGACGTACTGTGCTGTCAATGGCAGACAAACCAGTTAAAAACTACTTATAAGAGTTGCACAACATAATGGCCATAACTACAATGTGGCCCGTGCCAAAAATGAGTTTGACACCCCTGACCTAGCATCTAGTCGTTGTTTTTTAGCACTTAGCGCACACACAAACACACACGCTCACATCCACAGGCGTCACCGAGAGAGCCACATTGTGAAAATGAGGGCTAAGTTCAAAGTTCACGGAGAGAGTAGCGGAGACCTCGGGTCGCCACGCTCGGCGGCGTGCAAGACGACAAGCGTGTCATACCATTGGCTAATTAGAGGCTCGCATGCCTGACTGGGAGGGGAGTCACGCGACATCCTGTCGCAATGCTAGCAACATCTGCTTCCAGTCATTGTTGTAACCAGTGACGCGATTACATCCAGGTCGGGACTCGAACCCGCAATCAAATGGAGTTGATTTTAAACACCATTGACTCGTGCTTGCCTAGCCACTCTGGAGCCCCGAAACCAACAAACAACTGACAAATTTTATGGCATTTGTTCCAATCAAAGCCACCAACTAATTAAAACCCCGCTAACTCAAAGATTAAACCTATATGAACACGTCACCTCACGGCATAAATGTGCGACAGAATATGATGTAAACAATGCACGCCAACTAAAGCTATGAAACAGGTAGTGGCTCCGACTTATTGCTGGAACCCTCCAGAATGAAGGAAAAATACTCACGTTCATTCAGAGACACACACAGATCGAATGTGCATCCTTGTTCGGCTCGTGTTTCTCAGTCCTGAAACACTTAGCGCGTGTCACTTGAGACCAAAACATGAGCGGTTACCATGGAAATGAACCTTTGGGAACCCTTTCTAGCATTTTCTATTCAAAATGCTCTTGTAAATGACTACAATATTCTTCAGTCAACATACAGTGGGGCAAATAAGTATTTAGTCAACCACTAATTGTGCAAGTTGTCCCACTTGAAAATATTAGGCCTGTAATTGTCAACATAGGTAAACCTCAACCATGAGAGACAGAATGTGGAAAAAAAAACAAAAAATCACATTGTTTGATTTTTAAAGAATTTATTTGCAAATCATGGTGGAAACTAAGTATTTGGTCAATACCAAAAGTTCCTCTCAATACTTTGTTATTTACCCTTTGTTGGCAATAACGGAGGCCAAACATTTTCTGTAATTCTTCACAAGCTTTTCACACACTGTTGCTGGTATTTTGGCCCATTCCTCCATGCAGATCTCCTCTAGAGCAGTGATGTTTTGAGGCTGTCGTTGGACTTTCAACTCCCTCCACAGATTTTATATCGGGTTGAGATCTGGAGACTGGCTAGGCCACTCCAGGACCTTGAAATACTTCTTAAGAAGCCACTCCTTTGTTGCCCTGGCTGTGTGTTTGGGATCATTGTCATGCTGAAAGACCCAGCCACGTCTCGTCTTCAATGCCCTTGCTGATAGAAGGAGATTTTCACTCAAAATCTTTCGATACATGGCCCCATTCATTCTTTCCTTTACACAGATAAGTCGTCCTGGTCCCTTTGCAGAAAAACAGCCCCAAAGCCTGATGTTCTCCCCCCCACCCCATACTTCACAGTGGGTATGGTGTTCTTCGGATGCAATTCAGTCTTCTTCCTCCTCCAAACGTGAGAACCTGTGTTTCTACCAAGAAGTTCTATTTTGTTTTAATCTGACCAGAACACATTCTCCCAGTCCTCTTCTGGATCATCCAAATGCTGTCTAGCGAACCGCAGGCGGGCCTGGACGTGTATTTTCTTCAGCAGGGGGACACGTCTGGCAGTGCAGGATTTGAGTCCCTTGTGGCGCATTGTGTTACCGATAGTAGCTTTTGTTATTGTGGTCCCAGCTCTCTGCTCTGGGATTTTTGCTCACCGTTTTTGTTATCATTTTGACACCACGGGGTGAGATCTTGCACAGAGCCCCAGATTGAGGGAGATTATCAGTGGTCTTGTATGTCTTCCATTTTCTAATAATTGCTCCCACATTTGATTTCTTTACACCAAACGTTTTACCTATTGCAGTTTCAGTCTTCCCAGGCTGGTGCAGGTCTACAATTTTGTCTCTGGTGTCCTTCGACAGCTCTTTTGTCTTGGCCATAGTGGAGTTTGGAGTGTGACTGACTGAGTTGTGGACAGGTGTCTTTTATCCCGATAATGAGTTAAAACAGGTGCCATTAATACAAGTAACAAGTAGAGCCTCGTTAGACCACGTTAGAAGAAGTTAGACCTCTTTGACAGCCAGAAATCTTGCCTGTTTGTAGGTGACCAAATACTTATTTTCTACTCTAATTTGGAAATAAATTCTTTAAAAATCAAACAATGTGATTTTCTGTTTTTTTTTTTTGAGGTTTACCCATGTTGATAATTACAGGCTTCTCTAATCTTTTCAAGTAGGAGAACTTGCACAATTGGTGGTTGACTAAATACTTATTTGCCCCACTGTACATTATGAGGCAATAACAAAATAGTACTGCGCAGATACTAAGGAAAATAATCGGATTGCTTGTATGGAAAAATGAACGCGTTAGATTGCTCATTATTGAAAGAAAGTAATCGGACAACAACACTGTAACATATACGTCATTACCATGAACGTAGCACTTCGTCATTCTTTGCGTAACTTCTTCTCAGAGGGTGCGGAGCTTCATTTAGTAATAGCCAAAGACGGCACACGCTCATGTCGGATTTAAGCTTGGATTTTTGAAGAACTACGAAAGCTGTACCGCATACAAACAGGAAGGATTGTCTCAGGAGTGATTTGTTCGAGGATTCATGGTAAATATTATATTTTTCATACCATGCGTGCGTGATTTGAAGCATTTATTTGCAGGAATTTTCTTCTTTGTTTACACATGGAGGCGGCTAATTTTCGTAACCAATTAGCCTCATAGTTTACTTTTAATCAAGAATCGTGACTGTTTTACGTCCATGTCTATAAAGAATTCAGGGATTTAGGCATTTACTCACAAGAATTTTTACCAGAAAAGCGCTGTTTACACCAGGCAGCCGCTAGCCTCATTCGCTAACAGACTAGCATTGTACTTCAACAAGATACGCAAAATAAACTCTAACTGCACGGTTTTGTTGCTGTTAACCAAGAATCGAGACTGTTTTACGTCCATATATATGAAGAATTCAGTGATTTAAGCAGTTATTCACAAAAATCTTCGCCAGAAAAGCGCCGTTTACACCAGGCGGCCGCTAGCCTCTTTCGCTAACAGAGTAGCATTGTGCTTCGACAAGATACGTAAAATCCGCGCTAACTGCACGGTTTTGTTGCTGTTAACCAAGAATCGAGACTGTTTTACGTCCATATCTATGAAGAATTCGGGGATTTAAGCAGTTATTCACAAGAATTTTCGCCAGAAAAGCGCTGTTTACGCCAGGCGGCTGCTAGCCTCATTCGCTAACAGTATATAGTGTATAATGATAATAAATAGAGCGATCAAGTCATTTTCAAAGTATCGGAATCGGCAAAAAATATCGGACATGCCTTTTTTTAATATATATCTATATATTTTAATTAAATCGTTTTCTAATTGTATTTAACGTTACAGACATAAAATGTTACACTCATCCAGAGTCTTTAGTTTAGGCTTAAGATAGGGTTATCAAATGTATCACGATAACGGCGGTAATTAATTTTTTAAAAAATGTATCACGTTAAAATATTTAATTCAATTAATGCATGCGCTGCTCGACCCACTCACGCAGTGTCGCGCACAATCTGTAATGGCGCCGTTTTACCTATGTAGAGAGCTAAAAGGCAGCTTAAAATGAGTAGAGTGAATTTTGGAATCCTTAGGAGCCTTTTTTTTAATTGGCTAAAGCCTTACAATCCCTCTCCCTACGATTAGAAATAACGTGGGAAGCAATGTGGGGATGCAAGGTAGCAATTGATCTTTTTCTTAACACCCTATGTTATTTCCCAACGCAGAGAAGATATATCAGTTGGTAGCACTACGCACAGTCATGGTTGCTAAAGGCGTGTTACATCCACCCATCATGCATTTGGGCATGGCCACAGTATCATTTACTGAAAGTTCAACAAATACACTAGATGGCAATATTTAGTCACAATTTACAAAGTCAAAAGTCTTTCTATCCGTGGATCCCTCTCACAGAAAGAATGTTAATGATGTAAATGCCATCCTGAGGATTTATTGTCATAATAAACAAATACAGTACTTATGTACTGTATGTTGAATGTATATATTCGTCCGAGTTTTATTCCATTTTTTCTTAATGCATTGCCAAAATGTATATGATCGGGAAAAATTATCGGGAATGATTGGAATTGAATCGGGAGCAAAAAAAAAAACAATCGGATCGGGAAATATCGGGCTCGGAAGATACTCAAACTAAAACGATCGGGATCGGATCGGGAGCAAAAAAACATGATCGGAACAACCCTAATAATAAAGGGCTATTCTATTCTATAATAAATTATGATTGTATTTAGGATTTATTAATAATCTATTAACATATTATTTATAATTGAATCTGAATGTTTTCCTCAAGTATTAAGTTTCTGATGTTAAATTGAGTGTTTTATTATCTGTTGAAAAAAAATTAAGTTGCTATTTTGGTCAAAAACTTATATGATATGTTCAATATTGCTACTGATCCTGAAAATATAGTTGATTATCACTGCATTTAATGATTTTTGTGCATCTAATGTAAAATCTGAGTCTTTATAGCCATTATAACTCAGTTGCTCCCAAAAATGTATAAATACGTTCTATGTTTAATTGTTTCAGTGTCCCAAAGACGTGTTTATACATCTTTTATGTTTTTTTTCCACAAGAGACATCTCTAGGTTCTGATGCAACTTAGCTCCAAAGCACAATGCTCAAAATCCATTTTAAAGCCATAAAACTGGCCACTGGAGGGCAGTAGCGCATTTGATATGACCCGCAAACCGATTCAACGGAACAAACGCCCGGGCCGCACGGCTGCGGCGTCGGCGGAAGATGACACTGAAACAATTAAAAATAAAACATATTTATACGTTTTTGGGAGCAAATGAGATAAGATGAAATACATTTCTGCGGCTTTTTATCCATATTTCCAACTCTGCGCCGACAAACTCAGGCGCAAGTTAACAACAGGAGAACTGATGTGATTTTCAAAATAAGGCGTGTAAAGAAACAATTTGTATTAGATGTTCTATTTCAGACGATTTATGGCAAATAGTGCGTAAATAACGAGCTATATATATTCTTTTAGGCGTCATTTTATATCATACAAATTAGAAATTAGAATGCATTTTTAAATCCTTAAAAAAAAAAATAAATTCTCATTTGCAATGCGGGGTGGCTTTTATTTTTCTGTGGCGGTGCGCCACAATCTTTTCTGTGTAGGGGAAACCCTCACTTATCATGCTTGTTGTTAACACTTGTGTATGTAAATCTGACTTTAGAAAATTGGTTTCCTCTTGGAAGGTTGTTTTTAGCATGGGGTTTTGAAGTTTCTTTTACCAGAACAGCGTTCCGGACCGTTCCGGCCCACTTTCACCCCTGCGTCAACCCATTTTGACTGGGAGGCGGCAAGACACGACACGAAAGTGAGCGGTAGTGCACGTACTCGTTTTATGGTGCCACTGTCCAAATAAAAGCATCTGATTTTGTATGTAAAGTATGAACGGGCTACAAACTGCCCGTCAGGCAAAACAACCCACGTGTATGACACCCCTGATTTAGCCAAGTCAATATGGATCGGATATATCGCTAGCAATTGCAGCCAATGAGTTCATCGAACTGAGTTAAACCAAGACTGAAACCACAGTTTTTTTGTTGTCTTTTTAACTAAAACCCACATAACACTCGTTAAGTCAAATCCAGTCAATTTGATTTCAAATTCGCAACCGTATTTATCTGGAGGCACTTTACACACCGAGCAAGTCAAGAACCACACTCCTCATGCATTATTTACAACTTATGAATATAAGAAACGCGAGTGAACCGAGAGAAAAAAGTGCAAGAAAGCGAAACAAGGCTCCGTGCATGGAGTGACTGGCTTCCTTGGCCCGATGGTCAAAACTCATGAGAGACAGCGCGAACCAAAAGTGGTATTTCGTATGTGGCAAAGTTGATTTTGCCACGTGGCAAAAAAAAAAAAAAAAAATTCCACGTGGCAAAATTAAAATGGACAAAATGGATTTTCCCAT
Organism: Corythoichthys intestinalis; assembly: GCF_030265065.1. Taxonomy (NCBI): domain Eukaryota; kingdom Metazoa; phylum Chordata; class Actinopteri; order Syngnathiformes; family Syngnathidae; genus Corythoichthys; species Corythoichthys intestinalis. The sequence goes on from NC_080395.1 coordinate 3,211,112, forward strand.
ATGGCTTTTTTTTCCCATGTGGCCTTTTTTTGCCATGTTGAAAAATTGATTTTGCCATGTGGCATATTTTTTTGCCATGTGGCAAAATGGATTTTGAAATGTGGCATTTTTTTTTGCCACGTGGCAAAGTGGATTTTTTGTATATGGCTTATTTGTTTTTTGGGATGTGGCATTTTTTATGGTATGCACATCCACTCCATTGACGTCTACGCACATCCAAATTTTCCATTCATTTTAAACGGCAGAAAAACATGTGTGGCTGTGATTTTTGACTACCGGTATACACTTACCATTACAGTGCACTGACATTCAACTGGCTCCCAAATAAGGAAATGCCGACGACTTTGAATGAATTTTTCCATCATATCTTGTTCTCTTCATTAGTAATGCCATACCTCAGCTACTGTGTGGAGGTTTGGGGCAATACATATCCCAGCAATTTACAGTCACTTGTGGTACTTCAAAAAAAAGGCAAGAAGAATAGTGCACAAGGCTAAATACCTTGAACATACAAATAGACTGTTCTTGGAATCCGAGCAGTTAAAATTCCTGGATGTAGTCAAATTCTAAACGGCCATAATCATTTTTAAGGCACGGAAAAACGCATTACCTGGAAATCAACAAAAAAGAGCTTTTGTCCTTCAATTTGTGGTGTGGACTTGTGGAACAAACTTACTGAGGACCAAAAGAAAAGCGCTAATTTTAGTGTGCTTAAGAGAAAATACAAAGATTTTGTTTCCTGTAATAATAGAAATGAATTATAGTATTTATGTTAAGAAAATGTTGAGTGATGCCAACCATTGTTCTTTAGGCATTATTGAACTATTGTGAATTGTATTTGTTTTGTCTGATTCATGCTGATGATGATGTAGCGGACAAAGGGGTAGGATTAAAGTTTTTTACCTTTTCCTACTCCTTTTCAAGTCTTAAATTTTGTTTGTATTCTTGTACAATCCATAGTGTGATATATGTTTTCAAAATAAATTCAATCAATCAATCAATTTATTTTCAATGGCAGAAAAACATGTGGCCAAAAAAATGAAAAAAAAAAAAAAAAAAAAATGCCACATGGAAAAATCAATTTTGCCACATGGCAAAAAAAACCTGCCACATGGCAAAATCAATTTTGCCAAATGGCAAAATATATTTTCCCTCGTGGAAAAAAATGCCACATGGCAAAAAAATGCCACATGTCATAATCCATTTTGCCACATGGCAAAATATATTTTCCCACATGGGAAAAAATGTCATGGCAAAATCCATTTTACCACATGGAAAAAAATGCAACATGGCAAAAAAAAAAGGCACCTGGCAAAATCCATTTTGTCACATGGCAAAATCTATTTTGCCACATGGCAAGGAAAATGCCACATGGCAAAATCCTTTTTTCCACATGGCAAAAGCCATTTATTACAAAAAGTGCCACATGGCAAAAAAATGCCTCATGACATAATCCATTTTGCCACATGGCAAAATAAATGCCATATGGCAAAATTCAATTTGCCACATGACAAAAAAAAAATGCCACATGGCAAAATCCATTTTGCCACCTGGCAAACAAAATGCCGCATGGCAAAATCCATTTTGCCACGTGGCACAAAAAAAAAAAAAAAAATGCAACATGGCAAAATCCATTTTGCCACATGGCAAAAAAATGCCATATTGCAAAATCTATTTTGCCACATGGCAAAAAAGTGCAACATGGCAAAAAAAAAAAAAAAAAAAAAGCCACATGGCAGATCCATTTTTAAATGGCAAAAACTGGCACATGGCAAAATCCATTTTTTCCACATTGCGAAATCCATTTTGCCACATGGCAAAGAAAAGGCCACATGGCAAAACCTATTTTGCCACATGGCAAAAAAATGGCACAAACCAACATCCATTTTGCCATATAACAAGATAGATGTCACATGGCATAATACTTTTTGCCACATGGCAATAAAAATGCCACATGACAAAATATATTTTGCCACATTGAAAAAAATGCCACATGGCAAAATCCATTTTGCCACATGGCAAAAAAAATGCAACATGGCAAAATCCATTTTGCTGCATGGCAAAAAAATGCCATATGGCAGTAAAAAACAAATGCCACATGGCAAAATCCAGCTTTCCACATGGAAAAAATATGCTACATGCCAAAAAAAAGCCACATATCAAAATCCATTTTGGCATATGGCAAAAAATACCACATAGCAAAATCCATTTTGCCACTTACCAAATACCACTTTGGCACTGCTGTGAGTTTGTCCCTAAATGTGCAAAAACGTTAAGCACAAAAACAATGAAGCTTTTAGGACAAGCGCCAATTGCCACACAAATAATTTGCGTGAAGCCAAGGTCCTAAAATGCAACTTTTAACAAGGAGCGTCATTAATGAACAACAAGGCTCAGAAGGACGAACGGCTATATTTATCTGCTCTCAAGCTCACTTGAGTGACTTTGTCTTTTAATCAGACCCTTTTTTACCCTCCAAAGCCTCTCTAATTGGTCCTGTCGAGATGCGTACACTGAGCATTTGCATCTGAGCTGGTTATTGTTTACAATTTTCCAGGTTCAGGTGCTCCAGCAAAAGTTAATGATAGCAGACTATGTTTTGAAAGCTCCACACTAACTAAACAGACTTTTCATATGAGGTTCCATCAAGAAAAATGTATAATGAGCCAGTGGCAGAACAAATGAGAACAGAGCAAAGGTGCCATAAGTAGAAGCGGGCCCCCAGAGGTGACCCTCTGGCGGGTGGCGGGCGTGGTCGATAATTATTCGGGGGCCCCTCCACACTTATATATTTTAACATTAAAACACTATATTTCAGCTATGCGCATCATTTTACCTTAAATTCTTATCAAACCTTCTGTTTGACCCTCCCGTTGCCCAACCACACCCCATTTACGCCCGCAAACCGGGGCCCCCTAAAGGCCCGGGTGGGGCTGGAGGGAGGTATATTTTAACATTTAAACATTTTAGTCCAGCTTTGCGCCTAATCTTACCTTCTCTTATCAAACCTTCTATTTGACCCTTCCCTCACACGACTACGCCCCCTTTACGCCCACAAACCAGGGCCCCCTAGAGAACCGGGTGTGGCTGGAGAGAAGGGAAGGGTATATTTTACCATTAAAAGCACTATATTCCAGCTCTGTGCATCATCTTATCATCTTATCCAACCTTTTGCTTGACCTTCCCTTTACACAACCACGCCCCCTTTACGCCCAAAAAACAGGCACCCTAAAGGTACCGGGTGTGGCTGGAGGAAGGTATATTTTAACACTTAAACACTATAGTCCAGCTCTGTGCATCATCTGACCTTATCATCTTATCAAACCTTTTGTTTGAGCTTGCCTTCACCCAACCGCCCCCCACCCCTTTAAGCTCGCAAACCGGGCCCCCTAAAACCGGGTGCGGCTGTAGAGAGGGGATGGGTATGTTTTAACACTTAAACACTATATCCAGCTCTGCACATCATCTTACCTTATCATTCTATCAGACCTTTTGTTTTTACCCTCCTGTCACGCAACCACGCCCCCTTTACGCCTGAAAACTGGGCACCGTGTGGCTGGTGGGGGGAGGGTATATTTTAACATTTAAATATTACATAAAGCCCTATGCATTATCTTATCAAACTTTCTGTTTGACACTCCCCTCGCCCAACCATGCCCCCTTTAAGTCCACAAAACGGGTCCCCTAAAGGCCCAGGTGTGGCTGGGGCGGGGTATATTTTAACATTTAAACACCAAAGTTTAGCTCTGCGCATCATCTTATCAAACTTCCTGTTTGACACTCCGCATGCCCAACCACGCCCCCTTTAAGTCCACAAAACAGGCCCCCTAAAGGCCCAGGTGTTGCTGGGGGTGGTGTATATTTTAACATTTAAACACTAAATTCCAGCTTTGCTTATCATCTTACTTTATCATTGTATCGAACCTTTTGTTTGACCCTCCCCTCACCCAACCACGCCCCCTTTACACCCGCAAACCGGCCCCCCGGAAACCCGTATGTGGGTGTAGAGAGCGTAGGGGTACATTTTAACACTTCAACACTATAGTCCAGATCTGCACATCATCTTACCTTATCATCTTATCAAACATTCTGTTTGACTCTGCTTTCACCCAACCATGCCCCCTTTACACCCACAAACCGGGCCCCCTAAAGGCCTTGGAGTAGCTGGGGGGGTATATTTTAACACTTAAATATTATAGTCCAGCTCCACGCATTGTTTTCCTTTATCATCTTATTAAACTCTATGTTTGACCCCACCCCCACCGCCAAACCATGCCCCCTTTAGGCCCGCAAACCGCCCCCGTTAAAACCTGGGTGTGGCTGTAGAGATGGGAAGGAGTATAATATAACAGTTCAAAGCCATATAAGAGCTCAGCGTATCATCTTGCCAAACCTTTTGATTCACCCTTCCCCTCACCCACCCACGCCCCCTTTACGCCCGCACACCGGGCCCACTAAATGCTTGGGTGTGGCTGGGGAGAGTGGTTTATTTGAACACTTAAACACTTTACTCCATTTCCGCGCATAACTTTACCATATAATTTTATCAAATATTCTATTTGTCCCTACCCTCGCCCAACCACGCCCCCTTTACACCTGCAAACCGGGCCCTGTAGAGGCCCAGGCCCGTGTGGCGCCACTAGACGAAAAAGTACCATAGATTCCTTCATATGTTCACAATATGTGACATTTTCTGAATGTATGTGTCAAGGAAGTTCAACTTTGAACCCCAAGACAAGTGGCAATCGATAGCTCAAATATGAGAGAAATGAATCAGACCCAGCCAAGGATTGCCTGCTTCGAAGACTTTATATAAAAACTTTATATAAATCAAGGATACAATGGCGTGATCCGGCCAGGATCCGTGAGCACGCAGGAGTTCAAAGACAATACACAAGTCAAGGGTTTACATATACTTGTCGAAAGTGCGTTATTTACTATGAAAGCAAAAACGAAACTTATTACAGCCCACCAATGGTGATTTTCAGCTGAAAAACATCGTGAGTTACAACCTTGGGAACTTAGCCGTAGCTGGCACGAGAGGGAGTAAAATCAGATAAGAGTCCACAGAAACCCTTTGTATTATGTCCAAAGAAAGAGCACAAAGAAAGAGTTCGGTATGGGTTCAATACAACAAGGAAAACTGGCTGGGTGGGGGCCATGGCCCTGGGTTAGCGCCCACGCGATGTTTCCGCTCGTCTGCTTGGCTGTCGCGAGTTTGGTTGGGCTCATGGGCAGCTGGTTGTGATTGGTTACGCTCGGGTGGGGGGATCCTGGAGGATTGGCGGTGGGGTGGCGTAGGGTCGGTTGCCAACGGGCTTACACTCGCAAGGGATTCACACGATTACTGGGTTCTAGATCACAGTGCTGATTTGTGTACATTCTAGCCCTCCCAGTCACTTGGCTTATAGTTTCCACCAAACCCCCAACCCTTCTTTCCCTGGTCACCAGGCCCCCCCACATGGTGTCAACCGGAAATACATCTAGCTGATGATAGCACCAACATATTAATAGTTAGTGTAGACGTTCAATATGTGTCTTGTGGCTGTTTTTCTTCACAATGGGAGCATGTCATACTCTCAATGTGAAACATTAAAACTGTTCAGACCAATCGGACACTTAGACGTCCATTCGCCGTGTCAGCTGAAGAGGACAGGTTTAAAAAAAAAAAAAAAAAAAAAAAAGTACAACAAGGAAAACAAAAAAGGCTTCGACAGATAGATGGATCATGATTAAAACATTTGAAAGTTTTTTTTCTTTTGGCTAAAAAATAGACAACACGCCCTTTTTTGTAGGGATCCACTGAAGTAACCGTTAAAGTCAGGTAGCACTTGCTAGCTGGTATCTTTGATACCCAATGAGAACTTCTTTTTTGTCCCTATTGGTCTGTCTTCTTTTGCCCATAATGTCGGTTGTTGGGTTAGGGGTATTACCTCTACCTCCCCCTGGAGTACAGGAGGACTGTCTTCCAACACCGAACTGTGATGCCCACATGAATACAAGTACCATTACATTCTTTGTAGTTAGCTTGCATCGTAGCCATGTTCGGTTGTGTCACTCATGTGACGTGCTGCCCCTCCCCCATTCTTGAAAGTACACCAATAATTGTGTGAAGTTTAAATTGAACACTCAGGTCAAACGAGGTTATTGCTCTACACTCCGGATTAGCTCCATCCCGTTAAAGTATGCCGACATCCGGCAGGGATTACGACCGTCTGTCCAAGAGTCTAACTTGATTTTTTTTTTTTCATTTTGGAAGTGACGGCAGATGTTGAGATGGCGCCGAGAGCTGTGAGCGAGGCATCTGCTGCCGCCGTTCTCAAACATCTTGACGTTAGATGGTAAAGCAAACTCGAACTTGAACTTTAAATTTGTTCACAAACTTAAATCCAACATAGTTATAGCTGACTTGCGGCTATATGGGCAAAAATTCCTGTTGCACTATTAACACATCAAAGCAAAAAGCATTAATTTTTCTATTATTTAAAGGAAGGTGTCTAGGTCCTGAATCCATTTTGCCACATGGTAAAATAAAATGCCACATGGCAAAATCCATTTTGCCACATGACAAAAAAAGCCACATGGCAAAATCCATTTTGCCATATAGCAAAATTAATTTTGCCACATGGCAAAAAAACTGCCACATGCCAAAATTAATTTTGCCACATGGCAAGAAAAACGCCACGTGGCAAGAAAAATGCCACATGGCAAAATCCATTTTGCGACATGACAAAAAAAATGCCACCAAGCAAAATCCATTTGGCCACTTAGCAAAAATAAAAATGCCACATGGCATAAAGATGCCACATGGCAAAAAAAAAAAAGCCACACAGCAAACAGAATACCTAATGGTAAAATCAGTTTTGCCACACGGCAAAAAAATGCCACATGGCAAAATCCATTTTGCCACATGGCAAAGAAAAAAATGCCACAAAGCAAAATCCATTTCGCCACATGGCAAAATTAATTTTGCACATGGCAAAATAACTGCCACATGGGAAAATTAATTTTGCCACATGGCAAGAAAAACGGCACGTGGCAAGAAAAATTTCACATGGCAAAATCCATTATGCCACATGACAAAAAAAATGCCACCAAGCAAAATCCATTTGGCCACTTAGCAAAAATAAAAATGCCACATGGCAAAATCGATTTTGCCACATGGCATAAAGATGCCACATGGCAAAATTAATTTTGCCACATGGCAAGAAAAACGCCACATGGCAAGAAAAAATGCCACATGGCAAAATACATTTTGCCACTTGGCAAAAAAAAAAAAAAAAAAAATGCCACATGGAGAAATGAATTTTGCCCCATGGCAAGAAGATACCACATGGAAAAATTAATTTAGCCACAGGGCAAAAAAAAAAAAAAAGCCACACGGCAAAAAAAATGCCACATGGCGAAATCCATTTTGCCACATGGCAAGAAGATACCACATGGAAAAATTAATTTAGCCACAGGGCAAAAAAAAAAAAAAAAAGCCACACGGCAAAAAAAATGCCACATGGCGAAATCCATTTTGCCACATGGCAAAATAAAAAATGCTACCCGGCAAAATCCATTTTGCCACATGGCAAATACCACTTTTGGTTCTCGGCCCTGCTGAGACAGTGACCCAGAAATGCCCCCAAATCAACAGGAAGTGACTCCGAAATGCCCCAAAATCAACAGGAAGTGACTCTGAAATGCTCCCAAATAAACAGGAAGTGACCAGATATCAACAGTAGGTGATCCCAAAATGCCCCAAAATCAACAGGAACATAGATTTCACGATCTAATAGTAAAGTCGCTGACAGGAAGTGACGCGATGGCTACAGGAAGTCTGAGATGCCTCAAAATAGACAGAAGGTGACCCCGAAATGACCCCAAATCAACACGAAGTGACCCAGGAATCCCCCCATATCAACAAGGAAATGACCCAATATGAACAGAAAGTAACCTGACATCGACAGGAATTCAAAGATGTCTCAAAATCAACAGGAAATGATCCGATATCGCACAGCTCCGATCTCAATTTCTCCAGAAATCGCATTTTTTACGTCATCAAAATGGCATCTATTTCAAAATGTTGTTTTTATCTTTTGGCGTTCCATACTAGAGAACAACAAAAGTAAAAGAAAAGCTAAATGCTAAGGCAAGTGTGTAAGGTTTCTCGCAGGTCTTTTGTCCAAGTAATACAGCACTAATTTCATCATTTGCCCCCATTAAAATAAGCACCTGCTGATTGATTGGATGTGAGCTGCTGTCATCTACCTTCTTCCAGCCGGTGCCAGTAAATTCTCCAAAATGAGTTTTTGCAGGCTCCCCTGGGCGACAACAATTACATCCGCAGTCCTGCGGCACGGGCGCAGGGGGGCCGTAATGGCGGCCCGCTCTCCGTTAAAAACAAATCACGTCCGTTAGACCCCTCTTCTTTGCACACAAATCTCGTTGATATATCAGACGCTTCATTTCAGGTGGCTCGTGAGCTCGTGGAAATTTACCTGCCTGGCGTAAAACACTGCCATTTTTTTCCCCACTTTTGCTTTATTTAGAAAATAAATACATTTTCAATTTCAATTATAAAAAATCATAAATGAAAAATATAAAGAGCCCCTAAAGAGACATCGACAGAAATAAAATATATTTGAGCAATCTGGTGCACACCAGATTGTTTCTAGTGCACACCAGAAACTATCTGGTAAACATTAGCATTATCTAGCATTGAAGCTAGCGGACATTTGCTATGCAAGTTAGCCAATTGTTGTAAATATTTGCATAATATAGCATTTAAGCTAGCTGACGTTTGCTATGCAAGTTAGCCAATTGTTGAAAACATTGGCATTATATAGCATTTAAGCTAGCTGACGTTTGCTATGCAAGTTAGCCAATTGTTGGAAACATTAGCATAATATAGCATTTAAGCAAGCAGACTTTTGCTATACAAGTTAGCCAATTGTGGGAAACAGTAGCATTATATAGCATTTAAGCTAGCGGACTTTTGCTTTGGAGGTTAGCCAATTGTTGGAAAATTAGCATTATATAGCATTTGAACTAGCGGATATTTTGGTATTCAAGTTAGCTATTTTTTGTAAAGATTAGCATTGTATAGCATTAAAGCTAGCAGACGTTTGCTATGCAAGTTAGCCGATTGTTGTAAAGATTAGCTTTATATAGCATTCAAGCTAGCAGACTTTTGCTACGCAAGTTAGCAAACTGTTGGAAATATTAGCATTATATAGCATTTAGGCTAGTGGACTTTTGCTATGCTATGTTAGCCAAATGTTGTTAACATTGGCATTATAGCGCATTTAAGCTAGCAGACTTTTGCTATGTAAGTTAGTCAATTGTTGGAAACATCAGCATTATATAGCATTAAAGCTTGCAGACTTTTGCCATACAAGTTAACAAATTGTTGGAAACATTAGCATTATATAGCATTAAAGCTAGCAGAATTTTGCTATGCAAGTTAGCCAATTGTTGTAAAGATTAGCTTTGAATAGCATTCAAGCTAGCAGACTTTTGCTATGCAAGTTAGCAAACTGTTGGAAATATTAGCATTATATAGCATTTAAGCTGCCGTACTTTTGCTACTCAAGTTAGCCAATTGTTGTAAACATTGGCATTATATCGCATTTAAGCTAGTGGACTTTTGCCATACAAGTTAACAAATTGTTGGAAACATTAGCCTTATATAGTATATATGCTAGAGGACTTTTGCGATGCAAGTTAGCCGATTGTTGAAAACATTAGCATTATATAGCATTTAAGCGAGCGGACATTTTGCTATTCAAGTTAGCTCATTTTTGTAAAAATTAGCATTGTATAGCATTAAAGCTAGCAGACTTTTGCTATGCAAGTTAGCAAACTGTTGGAAATATTAGCATTATATAGCATTTAGGCTAGTGGACTTTTGCTATGCAAGTTAGCCAATTGTTGAAAACATTAGCATTATACAGCATTTAAGCAAGCAGATTTTTGCTATACAAGTTAGCCAATTGTTGGAAACAATTGCATTATATATCATTTAAGCAAACGGACTTTTGCAAGTTAGCAAATTGTTGTAAATCTTTGCATTATATAGCATTTAGGCTAGTGGACTTTTGCTATGCAAGTTAGCCAATTGTTGGAAACATTAGCATTATGCAGCATTTAAGCAAGCGGACTTTTGCCATGCAAGTTAACTAATTATTGAAAAATTAGCATTATATAGCATATAAGCTAGCGGACTTTTGCTTTGCAAGTTAGCGGATTGTTGAAAACATTAGCATTATATAGCATTTAAGCTAGCTAATGTTTGCTATGCAAGTTGGCCAATTGTTGGAAACAATTGCGTTATATGGCATTTAAGCAAACAGACCTTTGCTCTACAAGTTAGACAGTTGTTGGAAACATTAGCATTATATAGCATTTAAGCTAGCGAACATTTTGCTATTCAAGTTTGTGAAGATTAGCGTTGTATAGCATTAAAGCTAGCAGACTTTTGCTACGTAAGTTAGCCGATTGTTGTAAAGATTAGCTTTATATAGCATTTAAACTGGCGCCCAAGTAAGTCAATGCCATTGACAGCCATGCAACAGGTCAGTCAGTATCAGACAACTTAATTCCAAATCGTCACCTATAGCAAATTTTATCTCGGAATCTATCCGAGCCATTTCCGACTCATTTAGCGACGCCGGGTCACAAATGAAAGTCCTTTATTCGCAAATAGCTGCTAGCTCCGATTGCGCTAATCCTCCGATGCCGTCTTAAATGAGCTGCCTCAACTATCACATCCCGCGAGTTTAAGCTAGATGTATATCAACAACATTTGTTTACAAAAAGCTGCGAGAAATTCGGCGCTAATCCTTCGTCTCCGCCTGAAATGAGGTCAGGCAAGTTTGCGGGGCATCGGATCCGAGGTAGCGAAACCTGGCGAGATGTTTGTCGAAAAGCGCGATTTTTATTTCCGCGTCGGCGTGAAAACAGCTAACGGGATTATTAAGTGGATTATTAACGAGCGGGCGCGAGAGGATTAGCCGAGCGCTTTGAAGTCGATTTGAGAAAGAAGGAATTGACTTCGCCGTCTTCCCCCTCCCACTCTCGTGTCTTTTCATTCGGCATCTAACCTGCTTTTTGTCGACAATCTCGCCATTTTTCTAATCGCTCTTCTTCCCAAGGCTGCTTCGACTTTACAACGGCGCTAAGAGGAGTCCAATCGAAAGACCCGCGCATTGTTTTACAACCCTATTTTCATCCCATATTTTCTTATCGTCCTGCGGCACACTCGCTCAGCATTCAAGGTCTTTATTGCAGGTCGGCGTCTATTGGAAAGGAGCAGCTTTAGCCGTCGTAAATCCTTTCAATGACGTCCACTTTGTCGTCGATGGAAACAACAAGTTTTCAACTCTTCGCAAAAAGTGGGGAAAGAGACGCGTTTGTCCTTTAAAAAAAGTAGAAGCAGTTCGAATCTTTCTATGCCAATTAGGAGTTTAGCCCGAAAGGTTATCGATATGCTCTCGTCAAGAATCAATATATCGTTTTAAAAAGGTGTCTCTGTTTGAAAATTTTAAAAAAGCCATCGGGTTGCTACCAAAATCTTCCATTAAAATAGAGTCAAGGTTAGCTCGCTAACAGACATCCAATTCATTTTGATTGGATTGGATAATCAATGCTCATTTGGGGATATTCTTGAGTCACGTCCATTTTATGATGCTAAAAACAACAGGAAGTGACATGTAAATGCCCCAAAATCAACAGGGCAGGACCCTGAATGCCACAAAATTAACACAAAGTTACCTGTAAATTCCAAAAAACAACAGGAAGGGACAGTAAACGCCACAAAATTAACACGAAGTAAACTGTAAATTCCAAAAATCAACAGGAAAGGGCCATCAATACCCCAAAATCAACAGGAACTGACCTGTAAATGGCCAAAAATATACAGAAGGGAACCGTAAATGCTGCAAAATCAACAGAAAGGGACTGTAAAAGCCCCAAAATCAACAGGAAGGAACATAAAATGCCATAATATAACACAGCAAAAGACCGTAACTGCCCCAAGACAAACAGCAAGGAACCTTAATTTTACTCAAAAACAACAGCAAGAGCCACAAATACCCCAAAAACAACAGGAAGTGATCTGTAAATGTTTCAAGATGAACAGGAAGTGATCTGCCAGTGTCCCAAAATCAAGAGGAAAAGACCATATATGTCCCAAAATCAACAGGAAGTGATCTGTAACTGCCCCAAAATCAACAGGAAGGAACCATGAATTCAGCAAAATCAACTGGTAAAACTGGTAAAAATCGACAGGAAAAGCTGGTAAATGACCTAACGCAACAGGAAGAGACCTCTAAATCCCCAAAATCAACAGGAAGTGATCGGTAAAAGGCCAAAAGCAACAGGAATGGATCTGTAAATACCCAAAATAAACAGGAAGTGACCCGTAAATGCCCTAACACAACTATAAGAGACCTGTAAATACCCAAAATCAACAGGAAGGGGCCGTAAATGCCCCAAAATCAACATTAAGGGGCCGTAAATGCCCGAAAATCAACAGGGGGGGACCGTGGATGCCCCAAAATCAACAGGAAGGGACCGTAAATGCCCCCTCATCCACATTAGCGGGCCGTAAATGCCCCAAAATCGATAGGACGTGACTGGTAAATGCCCTAACACAACAAGAAGAGACCTGTAAATGCCCCAAAATCAACAGGGAGGGACCGTGAATGCCCTAAAATCAACAGCAAGAGACCTGTAAATACTCAAAATCAACAGGGAGTGACCCGTAAATGCCCAAATTCCACAGGAAGAGACCTGAAAATATCCAAACTCAACAGGAAGGGGCCGTAAATGCCCCCAAATAAACAGGAAATGATCGGTAAATGTACTAACACAACATGAAGAGACCTGTAAATGCCCCAAAATTAACATAAAGGGGCAGTAAATAACCCAAAATCAATAGGGGGGACCGTGAATATCCCAAATTCAGCAGGGAGTGACATGTCAATGCCCAAATTCCACAGGAAGTGACCTGTAAATATCCAAAATCAACAGGAAGGGGCCGTAAATGCCCCCAAATAAACAGGAAATGATCGGTAAATACAACAAGATGAGACCTGTAAACGCCCCAAAATCAACATAAAGGGGCAGTAAATGCCCCAAAATCAACAGGGGGGACCGTGAATGCCCAACAATCAACAGGAAGGGACCGTAAATGCCACCTCATCAACATTAGGGGCCCGTAAATGCCCCAAAATCGATAGGAAGTGACAGTAAATGGCTCAAAATAAAAAGCAGACTTTAAATGCCCCAAAATCAACATTAAGAGGCCATAAATGCCCCAAAATCAATATTAACGGGCCGCAAGTGCCCCAAAATCAACAGGGAGGGACTGTGAATGCCCCAAAATCAATAGCAAGAGACCTGTAAATACCCAAAATCAACAAGGAGTGACCCGTCAATGCCCAAATTCCACAGGAAGTGGCCTGTAAATATCCAAAATCAACAGGAAGGAGCCATAAAAGCCCTAAAATAAACAGGAGGTGACCTGTAAATGCCCCACAATCAACATCTGGGGGGCCGTAAATGCCCCAAAATCAACAGGAAGAGACCTGTAAATATACAAAATCAACAGGAAGAGGCCGTGAATGCACCCAAATTAACACTAAGGGCCCATAAATGCCCCAAAATCAACAGGGGGGGGTACCGTGGATGCCCAAAAATCAACAGGAAGGGACCGTAAATGCCCCCTCATCCACATTAGGGAGCCGTAAATGCCCCAAAATCGATAGAAAGTGACTGGTAAATGCCCTAACACAACAAGAAGAGACCTGTAAATGCCCCAAAATGAACAGGGAGTGACCCGTCAATGCCCAAGTTCCACAGGAAGTGACCAGTAAATATCCAAAATCAACAAGAAGGAGCCATAAATGCCCTAAAATAAACAGGAGGTGACCTGTGAATGCCCCAAAATCAACATTAGGGGGCCGTAAATGCCCCAAAATCAACAGGAAGGGACCGTAAATGCCCCCTCATCAACATTAGGGGGCCATAAATGCCCCAAAATTCACAGAAAGTGACTGGTAAATGCCCTAACACAACAAGACGAGACCTGTAAATTCCCCAAAATCAACAGGGGGGACCGTGAATGCCCCAAAATCAACAGGAAGACACCTGTAAATGTACAAAATCAACAGGAAGGGGCCGTGAATGCCCCAAAATTAACAGGAAGTGACCGGTAAATGCCCTAACACAACAAGAAGAGACCTTTAAATGCCCCCAAATCAACAGGTAGGAACCGTAAATGCCCTAAAATAAACAAAAGGGGGCCGTAAATTGTCCAATATCAACAGGAAGTGACCAGTAAATACCCAAAATCAACAGGAAGGGATCGTAAATGCCCCCTCATCCACATTAGGGGGCCGTAAATGCCCAAAAATCGATAGGAAGTGACTGGTAGATGCCCTAACACAACAAGAAGAGACCTGTAAATGCCCCAAAATCAACATTAAAAGGCCATAAATGCCCCAAAATCAATATTAAAGGGCCGCAAATGCCCCAAAATCAACAGCAAGGGACCTGTAAATAACCAAAATCAACAGGGAGTGACCCGTCAATGCCCAAATTCCACAGGAAGTGACCTGTAAATATCCAAAATCAACAGGAAGGAGCCATAAATGCCCTAAAATAAACAGGAGGTGACCTGTGAATGCCCCAAAATCAACATTAGGGGGCCGTAAATGCCCCAAAATTGACAGAAAGTGACCGGTAAATGCCCTAACACAACAAGAAGAGACCTGTAAATGCCCCAAAATCAACATTAAGGGGCCGTATATGCCCCAAAATCAACAGGGGGGACCGTGAATGCCCCAAAATCAACAGGGGGGACCATGAATGCCCCAAAATCAACAGGAAGAGACCTGTGAATGCCCCGAGATGAACAGGAATGGACCGTGAATATCCCAAAATCAACAGGGAGTGACCTGTCAATGCCCAAATTCTACAGGAAGTGACCTGTAAATATCCAAACTCAACAGGAAGGGGCCGTAAATGCCCCCAAATAAACAGGAAGTGACCGGTAAATGCACTAACACAACAAAAAGAGAGCAGTATATGCCCCAAAATCAACAGGGAGGAACCGTGAATGCCCCAAAATCAACAAGAAGGGACCGTGAATGCCCCCTCATCCATATTAGGGGGCCGTAAATGCCCCAAAATCGATAGGAAGTGACTGGTAAATGCCCTAACGCAGCAAGAAGAGACCTGTAAATGCCCCAAAATCAAGATTAAGGGCCGTAAATGCCCCAAAATCAACAGGGGGGACCGTAAATGCCCCAAAATGAACAGGGGGGGACCGTGAATGTCCCCAAATTAACAGGAAGTGACCGGTAGATGCACTAACACAACAAGAAGAGACCTTTAAATACCCCCAAATCAATAGGAAGGAGCTGTAAATGCCCTAAAATCTACAATAAGGGGCCGTAACTTGTCCAAAATCAACAGGAAGTGACCGGTAAATACCCAAAGTCAACAGGAAGTTGCTGTAAATGCCCCCAAATTAACTTGAAATTACATGTAAATGCCCAATATCGACAGGAAGTCATCTGTAAATGCCCTAAAATCAAACACTGTTAAATGCCCGATATTAACTAGAAAATTACCTGTAAATGCAAAAAATCAACTGGAAATGACCTGTAAATGTCAAAAATCAACAGGAAGTGACATTTAAATGGGCCAAAATCAACAGGAAGTCACTGTAAATGCTGCTGCACCCGTGCCCGACCTCAGATAAGCAGGAAAAAATGGATGGATCGATGTATTCTTAAAAAAAAAAAATTAAAAAAATAGATATGATAGACTAATTGAAAAAAGGGATTGTTTTTCTCATTGTGTCCTGTGATTGGCTGGTAACCAGTTTAGGGCGTACCCTGCTCCTGCATGTGGCTAGCTGGGATAGGCTCCAGCACACAATCCCTTGTGAAGATAAGCAATTCAGGAATCAATTGAAATGAATGAGCCATGGGAGGTGGCTCGGGCATCTGTTCTGGTTGCCCCCAGACGCCTCTCCGGTGAGGCTTTCCAGACAGATTCCATTCGGACGAGATCCCGGAGATGTCCCAAAACAAGCCAGGGATATTCGCCCCTTAACCCTAGATGAAGTGGCTAGGTCAATAATGGACAGATTTTCCAGACATATTGCTTCACTGTGGCTTTGGAGAAGACTGACCTACCTGTAAACTAATCCACATCAAGCAATCAGAGATCATTTTTCAGCACGAGAAACACGTTAGCGCCTACCGCGGGAAATCATTAGGAGAAGAACACGTCCCGCGGGATGGAAAACTGATCGTGCTCTGACTGATGACGGCGACATTAAGCGGCGACGTTAAGCCGTTCAGAGCAAATTAAAGAGCACTCCCCTCAAATTGCCGCATTACTCGCCCGGCGGTGGAACGACGGGAACATGCTAACATTTAGCAGTCACGAGACTAACAAAGCTCCTTCTTATACAGTGGGGCAAATAAGTATTTAGTGAACCACTAATTGTGCAGGTTCTCCCACTTGAAAATATTAGCGAGGCCTGTAATTGTCAACATGGGTAAACCTCAACCATTACAGACAGAATGTGGAAAAAAAAACAGAAAATCACATTGTTTGATTTTTAAAGAATGTATTTGCAAATCATGGTAGAAAATAAGTATTTGGTCAATACCAAAAGTTCTTCTCATTACCTTGTTATGTACTCTTTTTTGGCAATAACGGAAGCCAAACGTTTTTTGTAACTCTTCCAAAGCTTTTCACAAACTGTTGCTGGTATTTTGGCCCATTAATCCATGCAGATCTCCTCTAGAGAAGTGATGCTACGAAACAGCCGGGCAGGTAGTGGCTCCTACCTATTGCTGGAACCCTCCAGAATGAAGGAAAAATACTCACGTTCATTCATAGACACACACAGATTGAATATGCACCCGTGTTCGGCTCGCGTTTCTCAGTCCTGAAACACTTTGCGCGTGTCACTTGAGACCAAAACATGAGGGGTTACCATGGAAATGAACCTTTGGGAACCTTTCTAACATTTTCTATTCAAAATGCTCTTCGTACATGACTACAATATTCTTCACTCTACATACAGTGGGGCAAATAAGTATTTAGTCAACCACTAATTGTGCAAGTTGTTCCACTTGAAAATACTAGAGAGGCCTGTAATTGTCAACATGGGTAAACCTCAACCATGAGAGACAGAATGTGGGTGAAAAAAACAGAATTGTTCGATTTTTAAAGAATTTTCAAAATCATGGTATTTGGTCAATAGCAAAAGTTCATCTCAATACTTTGTTATGTACCCTTTTTTGGCAATAACGGAAGCCAAACGTTTTCTGTAACTCTTCACAAGCTTTTCACACACTGTTGCTGGTATTTTGGCCCATTCCTCCATGCAGATCTCCTCTAGAGCAGTGATGTTTTGGGGCTGTCGTTGGGCAACACTCCCTCCACAGATTTTCTATGGGGTTGAGATCTGGAGACGGGCTAGGCCACTCCAGGACCTTGAAATGCTTCTTACGAAGCCACTCCTTTGTTGCCCTGGATGTGTGTTTGGGATCATTGTCTTGTTGAAAGGCCCAGCCACGTCTCATCTTCAATGCCCTTGCTGATGGAAGGAGATTTTCACTCAAAACATGGCCAGATTCATTCTTTCCTTTACACAGATCAGTCGTCCTGGTCCCTTTGCAGAAAAACAGCCCCAAAGCATGATGTTTCCACCCCCATGCTTCACAGTGGGTATGGTGTTCTTCGGATGCAATTCAGTATTGTTTCTCCTCCAAACACGAGAACCTGTGTTTCTACCAAAAAGTTGTATTTTGGTTTCATCTGCCCATAACACATTCTCCAAGTCCTCTTCTGGATCATCCAAATGCTCTCTAGCGAACCGCAGACCAGCCTGGACGTGTACTTTCTTCACCAGGGGGACACGTCTGGCAGTGCAGGATTTGAGTCTCTGGCGGCGCATTGTGTTACTGATAGTAGCCTTTTTTACTGTGGTCCCAGCTCTCTGTAGGTCATTCACTAGATACCCCCGTGTGGTTCTGGGATTTTTGCTCACCATTCTTGTTATCATTTTGACGCCACGGGGTGAGATCTTCCATTGAGCCCCAGATCGAGGGAGATTATCAGTGGTCTTGTATGTCTTCCATTTTCTAATAATTGCTCCCACAGTTGATTTCTTTACACCAAGTGTTTTACCTATTGCAGATTCAGTCTTCCCAGCCTGGTGCAGGTCAACAATTTTGTCTCTGGTGTCCTTCGACAGCTCTTTGGTCTTGGCCATAGTGGAGTTTGGAGTGTGACTGACTGAGGTTGTGGACAGGTTTCTTTTATACCGATAATGAGTTAAATCAGGTGCTATTAATACAGGTAACGAGTTGATGGGGGAAAATATTATGTGATGCCTTAACATTAGCACATTATGCCTTTGTGATGTATGATTGCTTCTGTGACCTAGATTGTAACAACTTCTATTGTTTTTCACCTTGGGTCCCATAGTTAGGAGGGAATCTCACGAGATAACTTGTTTTGCACCATAGTACGCGCTTGAGTTTCATAGTTAGGAGGGAATCTCACGGGATAACTTAAATGAACAATCTACTTTAACCGCTGGGAGCCTCAACTAGGGGGGAATCTCAGACCCTTGCGGGGAAGGGGGGAGTCTCACGAGTTTGGGTGGTGCGATTTCGTGGGGGCAGGGAGTGGCCACCCGTGTCCCCACGTCAGACGTACCTATAAGAGTCGGGAGATTTCCCCCAACTCCCCGGAAGTCTGCCAGAGGATTACGTCGGGTCGCTTGGCTTTGTTCCTTTGCCGCTTTGCCGGAGCGTTGGCTCCCCGCTCATTTGTCACGGTAAGCAATTTTCATTGTTAAGGAACAGTTTGTTCTGTAACGGTAACACGGGGATTCTGGGATAGACAAACTAGATCTAACATTATCGTTACCACTTGTTCTTGTTTTTGATGTGTGTTTGCTTGCTCTTGTGGGATTGTAATCAATAAATCTCATTTATTCTGCATTTTCTAATCAATAAAAAACGTTTATTGAGCAAAAGTGTGCTGGTTGCTGACTCACCGCGAACCCGGAAATTTTGGAAAACACGAGTGGAGCCTCGTAAAAAGAAGTTCAACCTCTTTGACAGCCAGAACTCTTGCTTCTTTGTAGGTGACCAAATACGTATTTTCCACTCTAATTTGGAAATAAATTCTTTAAAAATCAAACAAAGGGATTTTCTGTTTTTTTTCCCCACATTTTGTCTCTCATGGTTGAGGTTTACCCATGTTGACAATTTCAGGCCTCTCTAATCTTTTCAAGTAGGAACAGGGCCGGCCCCGCCAATACGCAGACTATGCAGCTGCTTAGGGCCCCTGACCACGAAGGGGCCCCCAATCTTGCAATTTTTAAATGTATCATCTATTTTGTTTGCTACAGTTTGCTTTATTTGACTTTTGTGAGTTTTGATACTTGATCACAAGCTTAAAAAAAATAAAAGTTCTTCCTTAACTTCTTTCTTTCCTCTTTTAGAAAAAGGTTTGGCGCTATCTACTGTAAGTACTGACAATCATTTGAGGTGAGAAGTTTGAAGTATGCAGTGCAACAAAATCTGATTAACATACAAAATATGGACGTAAGGGTTGGATTGCATGTATGGGTTTCACAGTACACTGTGACGAAATGGTGGGCCAAAAATATGGGACCCTTTGCATTATTTTACTTAGGTCCCCCAAATGGCCCTGAGTAGGAGAACTTGCACAATTGCTGGTTGACTAAATACTTATTTGCCCCACTGTATCTCAATTCGCAGCCTGGCACGACGTCACGTGACCCGAGAGAACCAGCTGTGGCGTTTGGGTGTCGTGGGACGCCAGCTGTGTTGCAACGGGCATCCTAAAACCGCCGCAACGCAAACACACAAACAAATCGACGCCTGCGACGGGGATGGACGCGATGTGACGGGAGTGACGCTGAGGACGCGAGCGTCCTCGGGCTGACATTTCGCCTCTGCGGGGGATTTGAGGGCGTCCGTTTTGAAAGAGTTAAATGGCCTTAAATGTAAAGTAACAATTCGACCGTTGGCTGATTAATTTCTTGTTTATCATGCGTTTCACATGGTATTGGTACTATTTTTGTGTGTGTTCTATACATGAGAAATGACAGTATTGTTATTGTAAAATACACACGCTCCCCGGGTGCAGTGTGTCTTGTTTATCTCCATCAAACATGTGTGAGCTCATGAGTGTTGACAGCCGTGTTGCACATCGCCTTCACCCGGGCGATGACACCGTCGGACAAGCAGAGCGAGGGGGATGATAACCCGGATTGGCAGACGCGAATCCCGCCCACAGACACGCGATCCGGCCTCTCCGCAACGACGAGAGGCGAGCGTAAGTCGCGCCTCGTCACATCTTACAGCTTATCGTCAGCCCGTCGAAGCATATTTCGCAAACATATGGAAGAACAATATGTTCCAGGCACACTGTAAAGAAAAAACTTAGATGCCCTGAGGAAACTTCCGTCACTGTCATTTAGGATTACTGGGTGTGCACCCCAAAAGTTCTTGAAAAATATAAATGAAAATACAAAAATAGTGGTGCTGTGAGATCCAAATGTAATATTACAGTGCCTTGCAAAAGTATTCAGCCCCCTTGAATCTTGCAACTTTTCGCCACATTTCAGGCTTCAAACATAAAGATATGAAATTTAATTTTTTTGTCAAGAATCAACAACAAGTGGGACACAATCGTGAAGTGGAACAACATTTATTGGATAATTTCAACTATTTTAACAAATAAAAAACTGAAAAGTGGGGAGTGCAATATTATTTGGCCCCTTTACTTTCAGTGCTGCAAACTCACTCCAGAAGTTCAGTGAGGATCTCTGAATGAACCAATGTTGTCCTAAATGACCGATGATGATAAATAGAATCCACCTGTGTGTAATCAAGTCTCCGTATAAATGCACCTGCTCTGTGATAGTCTCAGGGTTCTGTTTAAAGTGCAGAGAGCATTATGAAAACCAAGGACCACACCAGGCAGGTCCGAGATACTGTTGTGGAGAAGTTTAAAGCCGGATTTGGATACAAAAAGATTTCCCAAGCTTTAAACATCTCAAGGAGCACTGTGCAAGCCATCATATTGAAATAGAAGGAGCATCAAACCACTGCAAATCTACCAAGACCCGGCCGTCCTTCCAAACTTTCTTCTCAAACAAGGAGAAAATTGATCAGAGATGCAGCCAAGAGGCCCATGATCACTCTGGATGAACTGCAGAGATCTACAGCTGAGGTGGGAGAGTCTGTCCATAGGACAACAATCAGTCGTACACTGCACAAATCTGGCCTTTATGGAAGAGTGGCAAGAAGAAAGCCATTTCTCAAAGATATCCATAAAAAGTCTTGTTTAAAGTTTGCCACAAGCCACCTGGGAGACACACCAAACATGTGGAAGAAGGTGCTCTGGTCAGATGAAACCAAAATTGAACTTTTTGGCCACAATGCAAAACGATATGTTTGGCGTAAAAGCAACACAGCTCATCACCCTGAACACACCATCCCCACTGTCAAACATGGTGGTGGCAGCATCAGGGTTTGGGCCTGCTTTTCTTCAGCAGGGACCGGGAAGATGGTTAAAATTGACAGGAAGATGGATGCAGCCAAATACAGGAACATTCTGGAAGAAAACCTGTTGGTATCTGCACAAGACCTGAGACTGGGTCGGAGATTTATCTTCCAACAGGACAATGATCCAAAACATAAAGCCAAATCTACAATGGAATGGTTCAAAAATAAACGTATCCAGGTGTTAGAATGGCCAAGTCAAAGTCCAGACCTGAATCCAATCGAGAATCTGTGGAAAGAGCTGAAAACTGCTGTTCACAAACACTCTCCATCCAACCTCACTGAGCTCGAGCTGTTTTGCAAGGAAGAATGGGCAAGAATGTCAGTCTCTCGATGTGCAAAACTGATAGAAAAATACCCCAAGCGACTTGCAGCTGTAATTGGAGCAAAAGGTGGCGCTACAAAGTATTAACGCAAGGGGGCCGAATAATATTGCACGCCCCACTTTTCAGTTTTTTATTTGTTAAAAAAGTTTATATTATCCAATAAATTTTGTTCCACTTCACAATTGTGTCCCACTTGTTGTTGATTCTTGACAAAAAATTAAAATTCTATATCTTTATGTTTGAAGCCTGAAATGTGGCGAAAGATTGTAAGGTTCAAGGGGGCTGAATACTTTTGCAAGGCACTGTATGTATGACTTCCATGGGCTTCGGCAAGGATTCATACAATTTATTGATGAAGTCATCAGGAATATCAAAGAAAGCAGTTTTGCATGCCTCCAAGAGTTCATCAACATCGTCTTCCATGCTTCCTCTTTCATCTTACCCCAGAGACGCTCAATGATGTTCATGTCTGGTGACTGGGCTGGCCAGTCCTGGAGGCTCTTGAACTTCTTTGCCTTTGAGGTAGAGATTGAAGTATGCGATGGAGCACCATCCTGCTGCAGAATTTGTCCCTTTTTATGGACTTTCAGGAATGCAAGAGGCAGCTCAGATTTGTTGATATTTCAGACTATTTATGTTGCCTTCCACCCTGTAGATCTCTCACACACCCCTATACTGGATGTAACCCCAGACCATGATTTTGCCACCCCTAAACTTCACTGTTTTGGGGCAAAAGGTGGATTTTTCAGATGAATCTTCCACTGAATTATACCACAGTCGCCGCAAATATCGCAGGAGACCTACTGGAGCCCGCATGGATCCGAGATTCACTCAGAAAACAGTGAAGTGTGTTACAACAATGTTGGAGTTCGTCAGGGAACGCGTGTTTGCGTACTGCTGAGCTTCTGAGTGAAGAGTGGTCAAGGTGGAAATATTTTTTGTGAACAAATGTGTATAAGTCGAAGCTTCTCCCCTTTTTAGTACTTTTATACATATATCGTAGCTACCACGCGTTACAATGTACAAGACATGGATTACACAAGGTGTGCTCTTTGGCCTGTACTGGATGTAAAGCACATGGCAGCTCTGGTTGCTACCAATCTACATAATTATATTGGGATAAGTTTGAAAACGCAATATGCTTACCTTGAATATCTGCTAATAAAACCGGACAGCATACACTCTCGCTCCTAACCGGACTTCCCAACAGGACTCTCTCGCATCACCAGTTTTGCCCAACTTTTGTCTTATCAGGTATTTGCTGCGCGCATTTTTCCCTGAATCTCGTCTTGTGAACGACGGACAGTGCTGTCCTGCTCTTCACTTTTCAGTTCAAATAGGAAGGGTAGAACTGACGACATGTTGGGAAAGCTAACGAGTGACACGCTGGAATTTCGACAACGGGACCAGTGACGTAACAAGAACGGCGAGCTATCACATAAAATAATTTTACAAACTTTATTAAAACAAAAAAATTAAGAGGGCTTTTAATATCAAATTATTTTAACTCATACATTTATCTTTTAAGAATTACTTAAAAATAGAGGATCCCTTTAAAAGATAAATGTTAGTACAAGTTATAGAAATTTTATATTAATCAAAACCCCTCTTAATGTTTTCGTTTTATTAAAATTTGTAAAATTTTCAGTCAAAAAATAAACTAGCAGCCCGCCATTGTTGATGTCAATAATTGCACCATGCTCATTCATTGTGCTTAAACCCATCAAATCATTTGGACCCAAGCGCCAGCAGAGGGCGCCAAACACCAAAAAAACAAGTAACAAGCGGACATTACACTGCTGTCATTTTAATCTGTTTGAGCGGGGCATGTGTGTTAATTGCGTCATATATTTTAACGTGATTAATAAAAAAAAAATCATTAACGCCCGTTAACACGATAATTTTGACAGCCCTAGTTATTAGCAATTGTTTCTAAAACTGGATAAGCGACAATACTTTTGTCAGGGACTGTACACACATGCTCTCATACTTGCATATCTCTCTCTCTCTCATACTCTCTCTCAACACTCAGAGTCTGGAACCAGAACTCCCAAAGGAGTCGGCGCCATCACTGTCAATTAGGATCAGCGTACACACTGGCCGATGTAGTCTCGTAGTTTACCACCAAAAGCTGTTCCGCTCCCACTCTCTCTTACCGTGTGTGAGCGTTTGCGTGCGCGACTCCAATCTATATACTATCACAGACACGCGTTGGGGACTGGCAAAGGCTCACGAGATTGCCGAGCGGCTGACAGGCCCATTAGAGGCCCGCCGGGGACCCGAGATGCTTTACAGGCACCGCGAGCCCCAGAGACCGGAGCGCACACTCTTTTAAACAAAGACATAAGGGACGACGCACGCGTCGAGCACGCGCGGCGAGACACCGGAGGCGCTTTAATATATTTGAAATTCAATCGTGGCCGTCTGTCAGCGGCGGATCCTTCAGCGTGTTGGAGTACATTAAAAACGCGCACTCGGATCGGACCGGCCGCCAAACAAGTGGGCCACGTCGTAGCGACTTCACATATACTTTACATATTATTTCCCTCATTTAGCGAGGAACTCTTTGATTGCCATTCACGGCGAATGACGTCACATTCCGGCATTCGGTGATTGTGTTTTCGTGCCATAGACGGTGATAGACCTCCAGAAATTTTTCATAGGGGTGGCCAGATGGGGCCACTAAAAATCTTGGGGTGGCCAAAACTAAAAGCTATAATTTCAGGTTTTCATTATATTATTGCAGTAAAAAGGTCAGGGGAAAACTATCAGAAAGACTTAAGGACACGGCTACTGATATACTTTGGTGTATTGTGTAATATTTGATGTTACTAATGATTTAATGTGCATAGTCCGTAACTGTCCAGTCAACATTTTGAGTTCCACCACAATTATTTTTTATTGTGTTATGTATATATTAGGCATAAGGTGTACATTAGCGCGGTCAAACGATTAAATTTTTTAATCAAGTTAATCACAGCTTAAAAATTAATTAATCGCAATCCAAACCATCTATAAAATATGCCATATTTTTCTGTAAATTATTGTTGGAATGGAAAGATAAGACAGATACAGTGCCTTGCAAAAGTATTCGGTCCCCTTGAATCTTGCAACCTTTCGCCACATTTCAGGCTTCAAACATAAAGATATGAAATTTAATTTTTTTGTCAAGAATCAACAACAAGTGGGACACAATCGTGAAGTGGAACAACATTTATTGGATAATTTCAACTTTTTTAACAAATAAAAAACTGAAAAGTGGGGTGTGCAATATTATTCGGCCCCTTTACTTTCAGTGCAGCAAACTCACTCCAGAAGATCCAATGTTGTCCTAAATGACCGATGATGATAAATAGAATCCACCTGTGTGTAATCAAGTCCCCGTATAAATGCACCTGCTCTGTGATAGTCTCAGGGTTCTGTTTAAAGTGCAGAGAGCATTATGAAAACCAAGGAACACACCAGGCAGGTCCGAGATACT
This sequence comes from Corythoichthys intestinalis, assembly GCF_030265065.1. NCBI lineage: Eukaryota > Metazoa > Chordata > Actinopteri > Syngnathiformes > Syngnathidae > Corythoichthys > Corythoichthys intestinalis. The sequence goes on from NC_080395.1 coordinate 3,236,545, forward strand.
GTTGTGGAGAAGTTTAAAGCCGGATTTGGATACAAAAAGATTTCCCAAGCTTTAAACATCTCAAGGAGCACTGTGCAAGCCATCATATTGAAATGGAAGGAGAATCAGACCACTGCAAATCTACCAAGTCCCGGCCGTCCTTCCAAACTTTCTTCTCAAACAAGGAGAAAATTGATCAGAGATGCAGCCAAGAGGCCCATGATCACTCTGGATGAACTGCAGAGATCTACAGCTGAGGTGGGAGAGTCTGTCCATAGGACAACAATCAGTCGTACACTGCACAAATCTGGCCTTTATGGAAGAGTGGCAAGAAAAAAGCAATTTCTCAAAGATATCCATAAAAAGTCTCGTTTAAAGTTTTCCACAAGCCACCTGGGAGACACACCAAACATGTGGAAGAAGGTGCTGTGGTCAGATGAAACCAAAATTGAACTTTTTGGCCACAATGCAAAACGATATGTTTGGCGTAAAAGCAACACAGCTCATCACCCTGAACACACCATCCCCACTGTCAAACATGGTGGTGGCAGCATCATGGTTTGGGCCTGCTTTTCTTCAGCAGGGACAGGGAAGATGGTTAAAATTGACGGGAAGATGGATGCAGCCAAATACAGGAACATTCTGGAAGAAAACCTGTTGGTATCTGCACAAGACCTGAGACTGGGACGGAGATGTATCTTCCAACAGGACAATGATCCAAAACATAAAGCCAAATCTACAATGGAATGGTTCAAAAATAAACGTATCCAGGTGTTAGAATGGCCAAGTCAAAGTCCAGACCTGAATCCAATCGAGAATCTGTGGAAAGAGCTGAAGACTGCTGTTCACAAACACTCTCCATCCAACCTCACTGAGCTCGAGCTGTTTTGCAAGGAAGAATGGGCAAGAATGACAGTCTCTCGATGTGCAAAACTGATAGAAACATACCCCAAGCGACTTGCAGCTGTAATTGGAGCAAAAGGTGGCACTACAAAGTATTAACGCAAGGGGGCCGAACAATATTGCACGCCCCACTTTTCAGTTTTTTATTTGTTAAAAAAGTTTCAATTATCCAATAAATGTTGTTCCACTTCACGATTGTGTCCCACTTGTTGTTGATTCTTGACAAAAAATTAAAATTTTATATCTTTATGTTTGAAGCCTGAAATGTGGCGAAAGGTTGCAAGGTTCAAGGGGGCCGAATACTTTTGCAAGGCACTGTATTAAATGCATCTTACCAGATATAAAATGACTACTACATAGTCTGTGGCGTTTACATTTATTTCCTGTTGATTTAGGGGCATTTACAGGTAATTTCCTGTTGATTTGAAGTCACTTTGTATTTGTTTGGGGACATTCTGGAGGCACTTCCTGTTCAGTATGCCAAGATAAACAGGAAGTGACCTGTAAATGCCCACAAATCAACAGGAAGTGACTCGTAGATGCTTCAAAACCAACAATAAGTGACTGAAATTTGACAGGAAAGTACCCGAAATGACCCAAAATGAGCCTCCCGCTTCAGACGCATTTGATGTCATTTCCTGTTGATATTCGGTCACTTCCATTTCCATTTACAAGTCACTTCCTGCTGATTTTGGGGAATTTTTTTTCCTTTTTCTAAAAAGGAAATGACTCAAGAAAGTCCCCAAATGAATAGGAAGTGATTTAATATCAACAGGAAGTGACCTGTAAATGCCCCCAAATCAAAAGGAAGTGACCGAAAATCATTACCCGAAATGCCCCCGAAATGAACTCAACATTCGTTCATTCGACGACGAATTGGACGTCTATGGCTGTCAGTGGCAGCCAATGCCAGGCAACAAGTTCATTTTTAGGCATTTTATGTCATTTCTTGTTGATTTTCTGTCACATCCTCTTTGGGCATTTATGGGACCTTTCCTTTTGATTTGGTGGCATTTAGGCTACGTTCATACTACAGGTCTTAATGCACGAATCCGATTTTTTCGTGTTTTTCCGACTCGAGTGAGGCATTAATTTGACGGTCTGAACGTGACAAGTCGCACAGAACGGGACCATTTCAAATCCGATCTGGGTCACTTTCGTATGTGGTCTAAATCCGATCTGGACCACATTTTTCCAGACTGTCGCGGCGGTCTGTACTGTCCAGTCCCACAAATCGGATTTCATGCAGCAATTACGTCATCAAATAGCGAGAGAGTCGTTACCGTAGCGATGCACCTGTGCGTTATTAGCGCCTAGCTTGCAGTGAACATGGCTTTTGGGGAAGGGCTGAGCTTGACAATAGTCATAAAAAAATAAAAATGGGTTGAGGATAAGCCTGAGAATGCTCAGTTTTCTCTCTGTTCCAAGTGAGCAATATTTCAACATTGCCTCCACGGCCGAGAGTCGGGACAAACTGCCCGTATGTGTGTGTGACGTGCACGGACAGTACGTGCATGCTATCGATCCATATAAACTTTGAATATAAGCCTAAACGGGGATTATTTATTTCTGTTATTTGTGTCCACCTTTTGAAAAGCAAAATATGATATCCCTGGAATGACGGATGACGTCTGTCATTTGTTTTGATGCTTCTGCGCATGCGGGTCTTCTTGCTTAGCGCGTGTCGGACTGCGAATTAGTGCGCATGCGTATAACTTGAAAGGTCTCAATGGATAAAGGCAGTCTGAACCGGCACGCCAAAAAAACGGATATGACAAAAAATCGGATTCGTGCATTAAGACCTGTAGTATGAACGTAGCCTTACAGTCTCTTCCTGTTTATTTTGGGCGTTTAAAGTTATTTCCTGTTGATTTGGGGCATTTACATATCACTTCCTGTTGATTTGGGGCCATTTACAGGTCATTTGCTGTTGATTTGAAGTCACTTTGTATTTATTTGGGGATATTCTGGAGTCACTTCCTGTTCTGTCAGCCAAAATAAACAGGAAGTGATCTGTAAATGCCCCAATATCAAAAGGAAATGATCATTAAATGCCCTAAAATCAACAGGAAGTTACCCGCAGATGCCCCAAAACCAAAAATAAGTGACCGAAATTCGACAGGAAATTACCCGAAATGCCCCAAAATGTTGATTTTCGGTAACTTCCATTTCCTTTTGGGACATTTACAAGTCACTTCCTGCTGATTTTGGGGCAATTTTTTCCTTTTTTCTAAAAAGGAAATGACTCAAGAATGTCCCCAAATGAATAGGAAGTGATTTAATATCAACAGAAAGTGACCTGTAAATGCCCCCAAATCAAAAGTAAGTGATATGTAAATGCCCCAAATCAACAGGAAATAACTTTAAACGCCCAAAATAAACAGGAAGAGACTGTAAGGCTACGTTCATACTACAGGTCTTAATGCACGAATCCGATTTTTTGTCATATCCGTTTTTTTGGCGTGCCCGTTCAGACTGCCTTTATCCATTATATAGACTATAGATAGTTTTATAAAAATTTGTGTCTGTTAGGGGGCCAGCTTCACGGAGATGGCAGACTTTGCTATTCACACACTGGAGCATCACAATAGACTCAATAAAAACTCTTACCGTTCCACAGAATGAAATATTCATCGTGTACAGAAACAATTGAGACAATAGGTTAATTTTGCCAATAAATCAATCAAGAAAAAGCAGTCAAATGCCTCCATTTCCAGCGTATTCATTGCTTTGTATTCCGTCGGATTATAATTGGGAACATTCCCAGCGGGAAAATGAAATCATAACAACAATAACAATGCGGCATTTATGACATTTTGCCATGGAACACACACGAGCGCGAGCAGACACACAATTCACACTCCCGGAGTCTTTCTTTCCCCTGACACTTCTTTTCTTTCGCTGCCACTTCTTTCTTTTTTTTAATGTCAGTCATCCACCACCTACACACAAACACACCAATTTGTGTGTCATACTGGCAGTATGTGTGTGCACATGTTGTGAGTCGTACACACAGTCGCAACTGAGAAGTCCAAAGGTCAAGTGAGTGTTTGTATTTTTTTTTTTCATAAGCTCACCTCCAATTCTCACGACCCACTGGGGTCCTCCAGAACACTAGAGGGCGTATAAAAAAGTGTAAATGTGCCATTTTAAAGGTACTAGTAAACAAAATCACATCTTATTTTTGAACGCTTGACTCAAAAACACAAGTGTCTCATGTCTATTTAGAGCAGGGGTCCCCAAACTACGGCCCACGGGCCGGATACGGCCCGCCTCCACATTTGGTTCGTCCCCCTGAACAAATTTTTATTTTATTTTTTTACATTTTATTTATTTATTTATTTTTAACTTGTGTTATTTATTTCCTGGCTTTTTCTGTGAAGAACCCAAAGAGGGTTATTTGGTTATTATCTATTTAATTAATGGTGTTATTATATTGTGTTGTATTGTATTGTATTGTATTGTATTGTATTGTATTGTATTATATTATATTATATTATATTATATTATATTATATTATATTATATTATATTATACTTAGGGCTGTCAAACGATTCAATTTTTTAATCGAGTTAATCACAGCTTAAAAATTAATTAATCGTAATTAACTGCAATTCAAACCATCTATAAAATATGCCATATTTTTCTGTAAATTATTGTTGGAAAGATAAGACACAAGATGGATATATACATTCAACATACTGTACATAAGTACTGTATTTGTTTATTATAACAATAAATCAACAAGATGGCATTAACATTATTAACATTCTCTTAAAGCGATCCATGGATAGAAAGACTTGTAGTTCTTAAAAGATAAATGTTAGTACAAGTTATAGAAATTTTATATTAAAACTAGGGGTGTCAAACGATTAAAAATTTTAATCGAGTCAATTACAGCTTAAAAATTAATTAATCGTAATTAATCGCAATTAATCGCAATTCAAACCAACTATAAAATATGCCATATTTTTCTGTAAATTATTGTTGGAATGGAAAGATAAGACGCAAGATGGATATATATATTCAACATGCGGTACATAAGGACTGTATTTGTTTATTATAACAATAAATCAACAAGATGGCATTAACATTATTAACATTCTGTTAAAATGATCCATGGATAGAAAGATTTGTAGTTCTTTATGAAAAATGTCAGTACAAGTTATAGAAATTTTATATTAAAACCCCTCTTAATGTTTTCGTTTTAATAAAATTTGTAAAATTTTCAATCAAAAAATAAACCAGTAGCTCACCATTGTTGATGTCAATAATAATTATGGTGCTGAAACCCATAAAATCAGTCGCACCCAAGCGCCAGCAGAGGGCGACAAATCACCAAAAAACACAAGTAACAAGTGGAAATGACACTTTGCTCTCATTTTAATCTGTTTGAGCGGGGCATGTGCGTTAAATGCATCAAATATTTTAACATGATTAATTTAAAAAATTAATTACCGCCCGTTAACGCGATAATTTTGACAGCCCTAATTAAATTATAGTATCATCATTTTTATTTTATTTTATTTACTTTTGCTCCGTGAAGAATCCAGAAAGAGTTATTTGATTGTGGCTTTCTGAAAACCAATAAATTTTTACATTTAGGCACTCCTACAATCGTCACACTTTTTCTGTTACAAACTGATCCCGGCCCCTCATCAGAGAAGGGAAAAGTTATGTGGCCCTGACAGGAAAAAGTTTGGGGACCCCTGATTTAGAGTATGGGCGGATTTCAACGCTGTTGCCGCAACCCGTCGCTTGCAGTCTCGACGAACGCGACCTCCTCGGGGGGCCGCCCGCGGGCGCCGTCTGCCTAGCCGGCCGGTGCTGCTAAAAATATTTCACGCCTTGTGAGGAAATAAGCCGTGTGTGTTAGTGTGGTTTTTAAAGTCAAGCGTACCGTCGGCAGCCTCGGTCACTTGTAAGGACGAGAACTTTTACACAGACCTGTGCGGTCCATAGGGCGAGCTAGGCAAATGCTAGGGGCGCCAAGAAAAAAATGTTCAAATAATATTTGATGATAGCAGTATTCAAAAAACGATACACGACAATAAAACATAAGAACAACAATACATATAGAAATAAGTCTTTAAATAATAGTGAAATATTTTTTGTAATTCGCCTTCTGCCAATTTAACTGTTTCCTGTGATGCGGTAATTTCACCACAGTCTCTAATCTCACTCATCCCTGGCAGACCAGGGAGCTACCTAACACTGGAAGTCCACGTTTTTTTGTTATTTTTTTGTTATAAAGAAATACCAGAAAAGCATCAATTGACCCAAATACCAAACTGACTACTGGGCTTTGTCAAACAATAGACCACTCAAAGAAGCAATCAAGCAGGCACCCCCCTACACACTCCTGTAGAGTCGCTGCCTAGGTGTGAAGGGTGGGGGGTTTCACTCTGGATAGCTGCAATTAGTATCTTGAATATAAGAGAGACAGTTGGACCTCTTGGTGGTTCTTGGCTGACTCTCATGTGGGCGTGAAGGAAAAATTGCTTCGACTACATGAACCTCCAACATCTAGCTCCGGGAAAAGGACGAAGTCTCATATGTCACCACGTAAAAAATGTTTTGTTTTTTGTGACAATGTCCCTTGTATAGGCAAACTGCAGCTTTTGGAAGATGTAAAAAGGTTGTCCGCCCGATTGCCTGCCCGAGCGGTCCACTGTCCGACAAGCAACAACTGTTTTGTTCAACTGGACAAGTCTATTCGGAGTAGGAAAGAAAATGCGTCAGACAACCATCCAATGACACCTTTCTGTCTCCATACAGACACACACACATACAGTATATGTGAGACATACCGTAAGTCTGACCACAGTATGGTTCCATGCATGAAGTTAAAAATAAAAAAAGAAAAGAAAACCTAACTAGTACTTAGTACTAACTAGTACTAGTACTACTTCAATTTGGTTTGCACAGAGGATAAAACAAGAAGAGTTGAAGGGACGAGTAAACACTTAAAAAGAAAAGTCACATCCTGTCAGTGGTTTGGTCTATTTTATGTTGGCTTTTTCACCACAGCCTGGGTTTGAAAGTGACATCAGGCCAGCTGGAATAACACCAGTTTACCCCTCCCCCATCAGCCAAGGCCCTGCAAACACCTAAGATCTAATTGGAGCAATCCAACACTGTGGTTTTGCGAGTGTGAATGGGACTAATGACTAATGAGGACCATAGTGCTCACAAAAGATATGCTGATTCGGGTCAGATTATCCTTCGCTGGTTACAAAAGTGACTTGTATCAACGGATCCACCCTTGGTAGTTCTAGTGCTAATGGTGTTTTTTTTTACAATAACATAAATATTTCGTCAACGAACAATTTTTTTCATGACGATGACGATGACGTGCTGAAAAAGTGTCTTTGGAGAGGAAACATAACGAGATGGATGCCAGTTGTCCCCTGACAAGACGAGAACGAGACGAAAATTCGCCGTAGTTTCTATCATAAGTTCACAATGTGTAAAATTTTCTAATTGTATGTGTACGTGTAGTTAGCACGCATTTTAGCAGTGTTTGGTCATGTCACTAATGTGACATCCCGCCCCACACACAGGCTTAAGCGTGTGCCCATTCCAGGCTCCTTTTGTAAAACGTGTGTCAGATTCTGCTTGGTAAGTTTTGTTTTCTTATCTTGGCTATGCTATGTTGCTTTAGGCTTTAAAGGTCTGTGCTGAAGGTATCATCACACACTAAACTTAACTTCTAACGTTAGAACTATAGCCCCTCCAACAGGTGGTTTGAGCCCCTATCTGGAGCCAAGCCTTGCGGTGGGGCTCAAAGGCGAGATTCTGGTGGCCGGTGTATCCATAGGCTCGGCCGGGCACAGCCCCAAAAGGCAACATGGTTCCCTCTTCCAACGGGCTCACCACCCGTTGGAGGGGCCAAGGGGGTCAGGTGCATAGTGAGTTGGGCAGCAGCCAAAGGCGTGGAACTTGGCGGTCCGATCCCCAGCTACAGAAGCTAACTCTCTGGAATTATAAACTTATTACATATACCTCCTACGTCACCAGAAAGAAACAGTCACTAAGAAAAGTAATAAAACACATCATTATAATTACAAATCCTTGCAAATGCCAGGCAAAATGCATCTTGGGAATTTAATTATCGATATCGGTTTTGCACCAGCATTTATGCTGGGTTACAGATTAATGTACAAACCTACAGCCTTCTTGCATGGGCTGGTCACAGTTTAGCACAACAGCTGTTCTCAGACGGGCCTCTAGATGTCTCCAAAGTAAGATGCTTGGGATTTTTTTAACTGAAGGAAAGACCCTAATCACTCATGGTGCACAAATAAAATGTATATTTGTTGAGGTAATTATCGAGGGTTGATTGATTGAATATTTGCTCGATTGATTGAATATTTGCTTGTGCTCATATATACCATACATAATACATATTGCCATATTTTTTTCTTATTGATATAACCAGTAAATGATTATTGCTTGCTATACTAGGTTGTAGTATAATGTTTAAGTGTTACAAAGAGTAAAGAGGGTCGGGATGACAACTGCCTTGCTTCATGGCCGCATCATTGCGTAACTAGACCTTCCGGGACATCTTCAGCACCTGGCGTCTGGACTTTCGTCTAGACCTTCGAGGACAATTTTCCATTCGAGGACATCTTCCATGGCCGCAGCGTTGCATAACTTAAGTGTCTGGGTCATTCTGACCATTTTTTACCTGTGCCTTTGCTTACACACGTGTATTTAGTTAGTTCCACCTACATGCTCACACATAGCCAACCAAAATCACATGGGTGTCTCCAGCTTGCTTTCCCCCTCCCTTCAGGGCGGCACCCTTCTGTGTTAGGACAAACCCCTAAATAAAAAGAACAAGGAGGGTTTTTCCCTAGATCAATTTTGGTGACTATACAGCGTAATCTAGCATTCCTCTGTCTAGTCCCTCTTTTGCTCTCCTTGGCCAAGAAAACTGAGTGTCTTCTCTCCTTATTTTGGGTAATTTTACAAATGTCTACCTTAGGGTCTATTTTTTAACTTGACAATATTCATTCATTTATTTATCTATCTTCTGAACTACTTGTCTTTAAGATTGCACACACTGAACTGGTGGCCTGCATAAATTGAACAATAAATGGGAAAAATTGTGTATTATAAAATCATCATATATAACTATCGCGTACCCACAAAGAAATAGTCACTATGAAAAGTAATGAAACATATCATTATAATATAAAAATCTGTGCAAAAGCGCAGCAAAATGCATCTTGTGAATTGCCATCGCATTTGCATGTCCTATGATCACCTGCCTGTGTTTGTAATGCATTGGTGGCCCCATAGTTGCTTTTGGGGGTAACTAGTATAAACGTGATTTATTTCTGTTGTTCTTTTTTGGCATTTTGGCATTTATATGGGACATTATTTTGGCACTTTTTCTACAACTTCAGCTGTTCTCTTAATTTTGTCAGAATGTTTATTTTATTTGGAAACCTCGAAGTTGTTATATTTATCATTATTAAAGCATCCGGTTGGACATTACAATTTGAAGGGGAAAAGATATCGTCATCGCACACACCATATAATTGTTTGCATTAGTCTAACACATATATAGTCTAACACACACATATGGTACAGGTTCTCGTAGGCACCGTCTAACTGTTTGCATTAGTCTAACACACGTAATATAATTAATCAGGAAATAGTATCATTTTCATATTTACGGTAGGACTACACTACTAATATAAAATAAATAGCACACCATAGTTTAATGAGAAGAAATAGAAGAGATACACAATGCCGTCTTATCACAAGATGTACGTACCAACTCTTGCAATCAGCTCTCCCAGCAAACTCCAAGGACAAAGCGCTTTGTCCTAAAACAAGTACAACCAGCCCGGACAGCAAAGTTGATAGCGGGCGTCCCAATCCGCGCACGAACCTAACCCGCCCGAAACCGGCCACAGAGGGGATGACCCAAAAGCAACGCCCAGAAACGCCTTCGACAAGGCCCGCCTCAGCAAAGACTTTAAAAAGACTGGACACTGAGATAACACAGATTTTTGCTGCTCGGAAACATGTAGCCTTGTTTTGGATCCAGAATTGTCCCTCCGTTGTTTTTGCCTTGTTTTTACCATTGTCGACGAATAAATTGTCAACCTGTTTTCGGTGAGTGTTCTTCAAGCTTTTGAAACATGGAGTCAATACAAAGGGTTAAAATAAGAGGACGTGCGAAGTTCTGCCTTCCCGGTCAGCGCGCGCGGAGGCAGTGTCGGCCGAGCGTCACTTGTTTTGGCTGGTGCTGTTCCCGGGTGCGTCTGGGCCGGGGGGGTGAATTTCAACAAATTCAATTAGAAATAATATGTTAAGACCACGACCTCATATATTGCTATTGGTACAATATCGGTATCGGATTTTGGAGTTGGACAACATCGGGGAATATCGGTTAAAAAAGCATTATCGGACAACTCACCTCAGAACCTACAGGCACAATAAGTAACCCAAACACTCATGGATGCATTTCAACACATTGAAAAAATACTCATTACCATTGCAATTTTTTCTGTCTGTCTTGCTTTTTTTTTTACCTTCTCGAGATGACGGTTATTAAAATGCAATAGTCTCCATAAAAACACCCCCACCCTCTTCTACACATTGTCCCGCGGCCATTCCGACACCCTCGGCGCGACGACAATGGCGTTTTCTTCCCTTCGACCTACATAAGTGTGAGTGAGGACTATTGTTTACAACAGCAGACTGTGTAATTTCACCATTCGTCTCTATCAAAGGCACAACCCACCTCAGGGCGCCATGTGGGTGCGATTGTGTGATACTGCCAGACACCAGCAAGCCAGGAAGAAAGAGGAAGAATAGGAGGAGGAGGGTGCATTCAAAACAGGTTGGCATGAATTGACTTGGATGAAGAATGGGGTCCTAATATGAAATAGGGCACTTTGCAGACCATTGTGGCTGCCCAGTCCATGTGGACTGAGAGGGGTTTGTTGCTAGTAGTGTTGCACCGATACCATTTTTTGGCCCCGATACTGATACCTATACCTGGCTATGCAGTATCAACCAATACCGATACCATACCGATACCACCCCGTTCATATATATATATATATATATTTTTTTTTTTTCCAAAGAGCTACATAATAGGATGTGAAATCATTGCTATCAAGGCTTTGTCAGGCTGTTGCTTACCTTTGCAAAATAGGAAAAAGTACACTATACCCTAGTAGACAATAGTTGAATAAACCTTTGGCTCTCAAAGGCCAAAATAGTGCTAAATTTGTGAAATTAATAATACATGTATAATACTAGCCCAACAGTAAGAAAGTAAAAATAAATTCATAATAATAAACTCTGAATGAACTGAATAAACTTTTTTAAACCTCTCAAAGTCCAAACAGTGCAACTTTCATGAAATTATTGTCACATTCTGCTGCTGGTTAGATTGTGTTTTGTTGCTGGGCTGGTAGTGGAGGCGTTCCTGACATCGCACTTGAATCCAATGCAGGCTCATCAACGCAGCATTTAAGCACGGGTGATCTCAGAGAAGGCTGCCGAGATATTTGCCTTGCTGATCGCTATTTGACATCTGGCACAATAATCTCGCTACATTTGCTTGTTACGCCCCTGCATTGGTATTTTCTGTTAGTGTGCTGCTTTCGTTTGTAACCGCTGCCTATCGTCTTAGTTAACCTTCGAGTTTGTCCGTCGACCTGCTGTCACGGACTCCTTTTGTTATTTCTACTATCCCGCGATCGCGTGTTATCTTTTGTTTGCAATCATTAAACCCTTTTATGTATCCCCCGCTTGTTGTCTGCTTCGAGGTTCAACCTTGTTTCCGCATTTGCGGACGCTAACAATTATAAGTAATAATAATTGACCACAGCATCCCGTCTCTCCTTTTTTTCGGGAGGTGGGAGTCCCTTATTTCTATTTCTGAAAGGTGGCAACCCTACTTTGGAAACACTTCCCAAATTACTGCGGCATTTCTTTCGGGTAAAAGACAATAAAAGTAAAGTAGACGAAGTGAACTGACCAGAGATTGTTGCTCCGGTCCAGCGGCCTTCTTCCTCTGGATAGCAGTCCTGCTCTTGCAGGCTCAAACTCGTTGTGTTCGTTCACGTTTCGTCTTCAAATGTTTTATCAAGTTTGAGGTATTGAAACTGGCCGATTTAACTCCACATCTCCAAACTTTCAGGCTGCAAATCTTGCATGCAGCCATTGATTTTAATGGACGGGATTTCTATTTGGAAATATTTCCCGACCGCCGCCATATTTCCTGGTTTGTTTTTCGTCCATATGAAAAAAACCCCTTTTGATTGGTCAGGAGTGGCTATTGGCCCGCTCTCATTGGTCTGGAGCAGGCCAATAGCGATAGCTGCTTGGTGTTCACGTGTCATCACACAACACAGAGACAGAGTGTAGTGAGCGCCAGGAGGAGAAAAACGCTGTGGTCAAATGTTATAATAGTGGACCGGTAAATGATATCGGCGCCGTCTTTGTTGGTACTCGCCGATACCGATACCACCATTTCGGGCCGGATCGGTATCGGCAGGGGGCGACGGGCATTGGCAGGAGAATTCATCGCTCGGGTCTTCGCACTGAACCGAATATTGTGGATCTTTAGATTATATCTACGCTATTATGTGAAACCTACAGAAAGTTATGGATTTGGTGCAGTCTGTCTATGTCTGTTTGCGTTTTAGTTTGAAGGTACATCTTGCAGATGCGCTGGGACACGTCATCAGTGATGTAACCTGAGGGGTCATTGGGTTTTTCGACCCCTTTAAAATCAGACACCCTCGCCCAGGTGACCCCCGTTTATAGTCATAATTTCTCCACGGATCTGCCCTATGAACAGATGGATGGATGGAAGGAAGGAAGGAAGGAAGAAAGACACGTTTACAGCTCGTCATCGTCATGAAAAAAAAATTGTTTGTCGACGAAATATTTGCGGTATTGTCATCGTTGACGAAAACAACACTGCTCCCTGGTGAGTTATTTTGGGTACGTCCCACTGGGAGGATGCTGTGAGGCCATTCCAGGACTACGTGTCCTGGAAACGCTGTGGTATCCTCCAAGAAAAGCTGGATGAAGTGGCTGGGTAGAGGAAAATCTGGAATTCTCTGCTGAAGTATAAGCCGCCATCCACCAAATTTGACACAAAAACCATCATTTGTTCATAGATAAACTACACTGGACTATAAGCTGCAGATGTCCTCAAAGTATTATGGGATATTTACACCAAAAGATAAACCGGTAACATTTGATTTGACAAAGGCATCATAAGGCTGTCATACAACCAAATAAACCACCATTAAGCTTTGAAGCATTTGGCTGCAAAGCTTCATTGCTTCAAGAAGCTTCATTCGGCCATCACTGCTCACTTGGAGGAGACAGCCAACCTCTGCTGCCACCTGCTGGAAAGACTGTTGTCATCCAACATGTCTCCCAGCATGCATTGCAGTGATACAGATGTAAATAACAATTAAAACTCATGTTCTCTGCTCGTTATTTCTTCAGTTACTGTTCCAGTTGTTTCATGAATTGCAATTTACGGTATTTATAAACATTTTATTTGACAGTGGCGCCATAAGACTGCCAGAAGACCATCATAATTATGAAATGAAACCGTCACGAGCACTTATGAATGGTTATGGCAGATGTCATTTTGTGTCATCCGGCAATTTATCTCACTTTCACTGGATGTAAAAGATCTGAGCTAGACATAAATGGAGTTAGTGAAATCATTTGCCGGATGACACTTAACGACATCGGTCATAAACATTCATTAATGTCCTTGATTGTGTTATGTCGTAATTACTTTATAACAGTCTTATGACGCTGCTGTCAAATAACATGTTACCTATTAACCCAATGACGCAACAAATAACCTGCACTGCTTGCAAAGCGTTAAAGTACTGCGTATGTTGTCGCGACAAGCAGGTGGCAGGGGTGGGCTGGGGGGGGCCTAAAATGCATTCTTGTCCCCGGGCCCCTGCAGGGTCTGTTGACAGCCCTGGGGACAGCTCTATAAAATACTGCATTTATTTATTTATTTATTTTTAATTACGTAATTATTAATTATTTTATTAGTAATTATTACCACGGGCGGCCGTGGTGCAGTTTGCTAGCTGGAGTTGTCCTTGGACCGAAGGGCCAGTGGTTCAATTACTGGCTACGACTGCCCACAGTCGAAGTGCCCTTGGGCAAGACACTATACCCTGATTTGCCTCCAGTGGGTTGACAGCGCCTTGCATGGCAGAAGCCACATTGGTGAGCAGTGTTGTTAATAACGGCGTTACAATATAACGGCGTTACTAACGGCGTTATTTTTTTCAGTAATGAGTAATCTAATTAATTACTTTTCTCATCTTGGCAACGCCGTTACCGTTACTGAGGCGGGAAAGGCGTGCGTTACTATGCGTTACTAAGTTGGTTGAATAAAAAAAGTCTGAGAGAAACGGACTCACGGGGACGAGAGCAGAGCAGGAGTGGGGAAGACGCCGTTCCAACCGCGATGCTAGGTGGCTCCAATAATACCTGACTGCAGCCATAGCCGACAAACTACGCCCACATGACACGGTAGATATCATATTATAGAACTAGATGCAAATGACAGACACTGCTGCACTGCCAACATGTTTTAAGGACTACATGCGTTTGTAAACAGCCGCCATCTTAAAGCAGTAGACCTCTCAGGAAGGCCCTGATGTAGAGATCCTTCCTAGCGAACCTAAGTAATTTTTTAAAATCTAAAATGCTCCTAAATCGGCAAAATCTTAACTTAAATCTATCTTTAAATGATGAAACAGTTTTAAAACTTACACATGTTTAAAGTAGACAGAAGGCAACTAATGCAATAACGGGAGAAATTTTAACAACTTTAACGATTGATTCACAACTTTAAATGACTTCCACACATAGCAAAGGTTACTAGCTAGTTATCGCAATACCCTTGTGTCTAGTTAAGTGGAGGGTAAAGAATTGGGCTAGGGCCAATTGTCCCCCAAACACTTTAAGCTTCACATTGTGTGACCTGTGTGTTTTTTGTTTTTTTTTTTGAGAAAAAAAAAAAAAATCACTAGTTACTTTGCCAAGTAACTAATTACTCTTACATTCAGGTAACTGAGTTACTAACGCAATTACTTTTTGGGAGAAGTAATTTGTAACTGTAATTAATTACTTTTTTAAAGTAAAATTAACAACACTGCATGGCACTAAATGCGTTAGTAGACAGCCGCCATCTTAAAGCAGTAGACTTTTTAGGACGGCTCTGTTGTAGAGAACCTTCCTAGCGAACCTAAGTAACTTTTTATCTAAAATACTTCTAAATCGGCAAAATCTTGACTTGAATCTATCTTTAAATGATGAAACCGTTTTAAAACTTTCATATGTCGAAAGTCGAGAGAAGGGAAGAAATGCAATAATGGGAGCAATTTTAACAACTTTTAACAGTTGATCCAGGGTAAAGGGTAAATTAGGGTAAAGAATTGGGCTCGGGCCAATTGTACCAAAAACCTTCACAAAAAACTTCACATAGTGTGGCCAATGTTTTTTTTTGTTTTTTTTTTGAGGGGGAAAAAAAAAAAGTAATTATCACCAATTACTTTGCCAAGTAACTAATTACTCTTACATTCAGGTAATTGAGTTACTAACGCAATTACTTTTTGGGAGAAGTAATTTGTAACTATAATTAATTACTTTTTTTCAGTAAGATTAACAACACTGTTGGTGAGTGAATGTGTGCGTGAACGGGTAAATGTGTGCTAATGTAAAGTGCTTTGGACATGGTAACCACACTGTAATAATTACCTTGAATCCTCGACCAAATTACTCTTTAGACACTCCTGCCTGCTCGCATGCAGTAAAACCTTCATCCTTTTTCCCACCTAAATCTGGCGTTATAACTAAAGATGACCCGATCGATCAGCATCCCGATCCGATCACGTCACGTCAAGTATCGGAATCGGCAAAAAAAATATCGGACATGCCTTTTTCTAATATATATATATTAGGGCTGTCAAACGATTAAAATTTTTAATCGAGCTAATTACAGCTTAAAAATTAATTAATCGTAATTAATCGCAATTAATCGCAATTCAAACCATCTATAAAATATGCCATATTTTTCTGTAAATTATTGTTGGAATGGAAAGAAAAGACAAGATGGATATATACATTCAACATACGGTACATAAGGACTGT
Source organism: Corythoichthys intestinalis (assembly GCF_030265065.1). Lineage (NCBI taxonomy): Eukaryota > Metazoa > Chordata > Actinopteri > Syngnathiformes > Syngnathidae > Corythoichthys > Corythoichthys intestinalis. Next base: position 3,252,613 of record NC_080395.1, read on the forward strand.
ATTTGTTTATTATAACAATAAATCAACAAGATGGCATTAACATTATTAACATTCTGTTAAAGTGATTCATGGATAGAAAGACTTGTAGTTCTTAAAATATGAATATTAGTACAAGTTATAGAAATGTTATATCAAAACGCCTTTTAATGTTTTCGTTTTAATAAAATTTGTAAAATTTTCAATCAAAAAATAAACTAGTAGCCCTATTCTGTCCTCAATGTGTGTGAGTACACAAATTGACAGATAGCGAACATAAGTTCCAAAAAGAAATCAGACGGTGTGGCAAAGTTACATGGGCTTTACTGAAGTCATCTCTTTTTGACAGGAGCACGTTTCTTGTATTTTTGTAAAACTGAAAATAACAAGGCAATGTGTCAATAACTTGCATAAATCACAAAATAACATAAAATGTACACACACGTGTCCATTTGAGCAGTAGCACTAGCCAATTAGCTCACAAGCATCTAACAATGTAACTGGATTTCACCATATATGTGAACAAATTCAAATACACATCATCAATAACTATCTAATGCTCATGAATATAAACAAAGGAGGAATATAACTCACAAGCGATGCATGTATTAGACACAAACAGTGTGATGGGGCTATGAGAACTGCAACTGAATACTGGATGCGGATGTTAGCTGGTCTGAAGAGCACTGTCTATTAATGTGAGTTCGCGTCGACATATAATCACGTCAGAAAAGCGTGCCGAAACCCAAATAATCAGCTGCACTGAATCGCCAGCAGAGGGCGACATTACGCCACATAACATATGCAAGTCACACCCAAGCGCCAGCAGAGGGCGGAAAAACTCCATAAAACACAATTTAACAAGTTGGCGTTTCACTGTACTGACATTTGCTTTATTATTATTTTTATATTAATAATTTCAACAATCTCGCAACTAGCCTTTGTGGCTAAGCTTTCGACTCTTGGGCTCTTGCGAAACACTGCTGCTGTCACATTAAACTAGCTTCAAGTTGCTTCAATTTCTCGCTACGTATTTTCCCTGTAATCTTGTCGTACATGTCAGCGTGTCTTGTTTGGTAAAATCGCCATACGTTGAAGTCTTTAAAAACAGCGACTGTCTCTTTGCAAATGAGGCAGACACAGTTGTTGCGTATTTTAGTGAAGAAATAGTCCAATTTCCACCTATCCTTGAAGCGTCGGCCGTCACAGTCAACTTTCTTTTTTTTGTTGATTGTCGCCATTTTAGAAAATTGGGAGTAAAAGGTTATGTTAGGTAATGTTGCTTAGAGTAATGTTGCTTTTTAGTGGGTAAATGAGGAGCAGCATTTAGTGTGTAAGCTACCTCATATGCTGGTAGCAGTACTGCTGACCAATTTTTTAAGTCTGTGTGCGGGCCAGACGTTATTGATTTTATGACAGAGGCTGGGGGCCGGATGAAATTTGACCACAGGCCGCATTTGGCCCCCGGGCCGGACTTTGGACATGTCTGGGCTAAAGCCTTAAAATCCCTCTCTCAACAATTAGAAATATCGTGGGAAGCAATGTGGGGAAGAACGGCAGTGGTTGATCTTTTCCTTAACACCCCATGTTACTAATTGGTGCCACTAGGAACAGTCATGGTTGCACTTCCCATCATGCATTTGGGCAGAACAGTTAAACGGCTACAGTATCATTTACTATCATTTAGTTAAAGTGGAGAAGACAGAGGTGATCATTTTTGGGCCAAAAAAGGAAAGGTCAAAGATAAGCAGCCAACTTAGCACAATGTCACTTACAGCTACAAATCAAGTCAGAAACCTTGGCGTAATTATTGACTCAGACCTAAAATTTGATAGCCATCTAAAGTCCGTCACTAAATCCGCTTATTACCACCTATTAAATATAACCAGAATTAAGGGGCTTCTGACTCAACAAGACATGGAAAAACTTATGCATGCATTCATTTTCAGCAGATTGGACTACTGCAACGGTATATTTACAGGTCTTGATAAAAAATCAGTCAGGAAGCTGCAGCTAGTACAGAATGCTGCAGCCAGAGTCCTCACAAATACAAGGAAGCTGGACCACATTACACCGGTTTTGAAATCGCTACACTGGCTTCCAGTGAGTCAAAGGATAGACTATAAAATACTACAAAACACTTAATGGCCTTGGACCAAAATACATGCTTGATTTGTTAGATTCCTATGAGATATCTAGACCCCTAAGGTCGTCTGGAACGGGTCTTCTGCATGTTCCAAGAACAAGAACCAAGCAGGGTGAGGCAGCATTTAGTTATTATGCTCCTCACCTCTGGAACAAGTTACCCGAACGTCTGAAGTATGCTCAAACTGTTAGCTCCTTTAAATCAGGGCTAAAAACGCTTTTGTTTAGCACTGCATATCCATAACTGTCTATATATTTCAATCTACCTGCCTTCTATTCCTCTTGTGCTTATCTCTGTTGCTGATTTCAATGATTATTAGTAGTAGTAGTTTTTGCTTTATTTTTATTTTTGTTTTATTTTTATTTATTTATTTTTAATCTGTGATTAAATGCAATCTTTTGTCTTGGTTTTTACGTTGTGTTGATTTAAATGTGATTTTTATGGTCTTCATGTGATGTAAAGCACTTTGAATTGCCTTGTGTTGAATTGTGCTATATAAATAAATTTGCCTTACTGAAAGCTCAACAAATACACTAGATGGCAATATTTAGTCACAATATACAAAGTCACATTTATCCTTTAAGAATTACAAGTCTTTCTATCCGTGGATCCCTCTCACAGAAAGAATGTTAATGATGTAAATGCCATCTTGAGGACAGTGGCGCCCCCAGAGGGTGGCCAAGGGTGGCCATGGCCACCCCTATAAATTTGTTGGCCACCCCACTGGCCACCCCGCTTGCCAGTAAATCGTAGATGTTTGTAGCATCAGTTATGCATTTTATCCCAAATTCAAATCTGCTAGCACCTGTTTTTCCCCAGTAATTATTTTGTTTTGTTAAATGTACACCTTATGCCTAATATATACAAAACCCAATAGAACAAAATTGTTGTGGAACTCAAAATGTTGACTGGACAGTTATAGACTATGCACATTAAATCATTAGTAACTTAATTAATCGTAATTAATCGCAATTCAAACCATCTATAAAATATGCCATATTTTTCTGTAAATTATTGTTGGAATGGAAAGATGAGACACAAGATGGATATACACATTCAACATATGGTACATAAGTACTGTATTTGTTTGTTATAACACTAAATCAACAAGATGGCATTACCATTATTAACATTCTGTTTAAGCGATCCATGGATAGAAAGACTTGTAATCCTTAAAAGATAATAAAATTTGTAAAATTTTCAATCAAAAAATAAACTGGTAGCCCGCCATTGTTAATGCTAATATTTACTTACACAATGTTCGTGGGTGCTGAAGCCTATAAAATCAGTCGCACCCAAGTGCCAGCAGAGGGCGACAAAACTCCGAAAAACACAACAATTACACATTTCACTGTACTGTCATTTTAATGTTTGAGTGGGGCATGTGCGTTAATTGCGTCAGATATTTTAACGTGATTAATTTAAAAAATTAATTACCGCCTGTTAACGCGATAATTTTGACAGCTCTACTAGTAACATCAAATATTACATAATACACCAAAGTATATCAGTAGCCGTGTCCTTCAGTCTTTCTTATAGTTCTCCCCCTGAACTTTTTACTGCAATAATATAATGAACAGTGTTGTTAATCTTACTGAAAAAAAGTAATTAATTATAGTTACAAATGACTTCTCCCAAAAAGTAATTGCGTTAGTAACTCAATTACCTGAATGTAAGAGTAATTAGTTACTTGGCAAAGTAATTGGTGATAATTACTTTTTTTTTTTTTCCTCAAAAAAAAAAAAAAAAAAACATTGGCCACACTATGTGAAGTTTTTTGTGGAGGTTTTTGGTACAATTGGCCCGAGCCCAGTTCTTTACCCTAATTTACTCTTTACCCTGAATCAACTGTTAAAAGTTGTTAAAATTGCTCCCATTATTGCATTAGTTCCCTTCTCTCTACTTTCGACATATGAAAGTTTTAAAACTGTTTCATCGTTTAAAGATAGATTCAAGTCAAGATTTTGCCGATTTAGAAGTATTTTAGATAAAAAGTTACTTAGGTTCGCTAGGAAGGTTCTCTACAACAGAGCCGTCCTAAAAAGCCTACTGCTTTAAGATGGCGGCTGTCCACTAACTCATTTAGTGCCAAGTCTGTCATTATGCATCTAGTTATATCTATATACAGTACATGTGATATCTACCATGTCTAACATATCTACCATAACATGGGGGCGTAGTTTGTCGGCTATCGGCTACAACATGTATTATTGGAGCTACCTAGCATCGCGTTTGCTCGGCGTCACAACTTTGCCTCCTCCCTACTCCTGCTCTGCTCTGTCGTCTCGGTGAGTCCGTCTCCCTCAGACTTTTCGACCAATATAGTAACGCATAGTAACGCATGCCTTTCTGTCCTCAGTAATGGTAACGGCGTTGCCAAGATGAGAAAAGTAATTAATTAGATTACCCACTACTGAAAAAAATAACGCCGTTAGTAACGCCGTTATATTGTAACGCCGTTATTAACAACACTGATAATGAAAACCTGAAATTATGCGTTTTAGTTTTGGCCACCCCAAGATTTTGAGTGGCCCTATCTGGCCACCCCAATGAAAAATTTCTGGAGGCGCCACTGCTTGAGGAGTTTTATTCATTTTTTTCTTAATGCATTGCCAAAATGTATATGATCGGGAAAAATTATCGGGAATGATTGGAATTGAATCGGGAGCAAAAAAAGAGCAATCGGATCGGGAAATATCGGGATTGGCAGATAGTCAAACTAAAACGATCGGATCGGGAGCAAAAAAACATGATCGGAACAACCCTAGTTATAACAAAATGTGTTGTGTTTATCACAGTGAAAGCCACCACAACGCTCTGCCTGGGCCGGCCCCCTTTGCAATGTCTGTAAGAGCTATTTCTTCAACTCATAGTGACGTCCATGATTGGACGTCCATTGCTGTCAATGGCAGAGTTATTACCCTCCATCCAACGGACAAGACCTCAGACACTCATTTATAGCTCTACGTTTTCTTTATATCACAGAAAGATAGAAAAACGTATCCACCCCCTCAGCCGCCCCCCAACACACACACACACTCAGACTGGTAATGTCTTTGGGGCATTGGGTATCTTGCTATTGCAGCATCGTGAATCTGCCATTTCTCAAACGCAGCCTTAATCTGTTCTCGCTTCTCCTCTCCGCTCGCACAAACACGAGCGCACGCTACATCTCCCTCCGGCTAAGTAGTGTGTAGGCACCATGGGAAATTCAGACGGATGGCCTTTGTGTGTAACCGACGCAAACAAACACACGCGGAACACGTATGTATATGTATAAGCGCACAAACAATCACCTAGGCCTTCGGGGTTTCGTCGGCGCACGGCGGATTTGATTTAATAAAAGGGATTGGCGAGTCAAGACCGGTCGGGAGGAGGAAGACGAGCCACGGCGGGTTATTATCGTGATGAACGGCGGCGGCGCGATCCGGCTATTGACCGAGGAATAACGACAGGGGATTATTAAAATGGGGACCGGCAGCCGCGGCGGCTTCCCGAGACTGGAAGAGCGATAACGATGTTGACAAAATATGATGACGATGATGATAATGACGGTGATGGCGAGAGGCCGGGAAAACAACACCGCGTCCGATCTGATGTTGTCTCTAATGATGAGGCTTTTTCTCATTGGAACATGAACGCAAGAAGGATTGATCTTGTCAAAACTGGTCTGGAATGTTGCCGTAACCAGAAGGCCGGATCGGATTTGTACAAAATCTGTAATTGTGGTGACGCTTGGGCAAAGCAAAGCTGCCCAGATATAAAGTTCATATTTTCTTTCCTGTCCACTTTTTCGGGAAGCTGCACAGCCGATTCACATGAACAATTTCGCCAAAATTTGACAAAAACTTCCGCATCCGTCTCCAACGGCACAGTCAACTCCCTACTAGGGCTGCAGCTATCGAATATTTTAGTAATCGAGTAATCGACTGAAAATTCTATCGATTAATCGAGTAATCGGATAAAACAAATATATGTTCAGGTGAAGAGCAATTATAGATATACAGTGCCTTGCAAAAGTATTCGGCCCCCTTGAATCTTGCAACCTTTCGCCACATTTCAGGCTTCAAACATAAAGATATGAAATGTAATTTTTTTGTCAAGAATCAACAACAAGTGGGACACAATCGTGAAGTGGAACAACATTTATTGGATAATTTCAACTTTTTTAACAAATAAAAAACTGAAAAGTGGGGCGTGCAATATTATTCGGCCCCTTTACTTTCAGTGCAGCAAACTCACTCCAGAAGTTCAGTGAGGATCTCTGAATGATCCAATGTTGTCCTAAATGACCGATGATGATAAATAGAATCCACCTGTGTGTAATCAAGTCTCCGTATAAATGCACCTGCTCTGTGATAGTCTCAGGGTTCTGTTTAAAGTGCAGAGAGCATTGTGAAAACCAAGGAACACACCAGGCAGGTCCGAGATACTGTTGTGGAGAAGTTTAAAGCCGGATTTGGATACAAAAAGATTTCCCAAGCTTTAAACATCTCAAGGAGCACTGTGCAAGCCATCATATTGAAATGGAAGGAGCATCATACCACTGCAAATCTACCAAGACCCGGCCGTCCTTCCAAACTTTCTTCTCACACAAGGAGAAAACTGATCAGAGATGCAGCCAAGAGGCCCATGATCACTCTGGAAGAACTGCAGAGATCTACAGCTGAGGTGGGAGAGTCTGTCCATAGGACAACAATCAGTCGTACACTGCACAAATCTGGCCTTTCATGGAAGAGTGGCAAGAAGAAAGCCATTTCTCAAAGATATCCATAAAAAGTCTCATTTAAAGTTTGCCACAAGCCACCTGGGAGACACACCAAACATGTGGAAGAAGGTGCTCTGGTCAGATGAAACCAAAATTGAACTTTTTGGCCACAATGCAAAACGATATGTTTGGCGTAAAAGCAGCACAGCTCATCACCCTGAACACACCATCCCCACTGTCAAACATGGTGGTGGCAGCATCATGGTTTGGGCCTGCTTTTCTTCAGCAGGGACAGGGAAGATGGTTAAAATTGACGGGAAGATGGATGCAGCCAAATACAGGAACATTCTGGAAGAAAACCTGTTGGTATCTGCACAAGACCTGAGACTGGGATGGAGATTTATCTTCCAACAGGACAATGATCCAAAACATAAAGCCAAATCTACAATGGAACGGTTCAAAAATAAACGTATCCAGGTGTTAGAATGGCCAAGTCAAAGTCCAGACCTGAATCCAATCGAGAATCTGTGGAAAGAGCTGAAGACTGCTGTTTACAAACACTCTCCATCCAACCTCACTGAGCTCGAGCTGTTTTGCAAGGAAGAATGGGCAAGAATGTCAGTCTCTCGATGTGCAGAACTGATAGAAACATACCCCAAGCGACTTGCAGCTGTAATTGGAGCAAAAGGTGGCGCTACAAAGTATTAACGCAAGGGGGCCGAATAATAATGCACGCCCCACTTTTCAGTTTTTTATTTGTTAAAAAAGTTTAAATTATCCAATAAATGTTGTTCCACTTCACGATTGTGTCCCACTTGTTGTTGATTCTTGACAAAAAAAATTAAATTTCATATCTTTATGTTTGAAGCCTGAAATGTGGCGAAAGGTTGCAAGATTCAAGGGGGCCGAATACTTTTGCAAGGCACTGTAAGACACGTTAGCCACGCATCAAAAGTGGTCTTTATTAATTTAAACCTAGCCCTCCGCAGGGCTAACGTAAGGTGAGCTAGTAGTGACAGTAACGTTAATCTTATATATTAACGCTTAGCGCTCTTTATTAGCACTTAGCGCGCTACTGCTTTAAGATGGCGGATGTTTGCTAACGCTGCCCAGACGCAGCCTAGTCCGTCATTGTGCATCTAGTTCAACATACATGTGATCTCTATGAGACTCATTGGACGCTACCTGCAACTAACGTAGCATGTGCGGGCTAGTATTTAGCAACGTCGGCGTCGTTTGTAGCGGTTGTCGGCTGCAGTAAGTTTTTTTTTGTTGCTTTTCCTCTACGCACGTGACATCAGCGCGTTGTCCCGCATTAAAAGTAGTCCGAGCAAAACGTGATGCTTAGAGCTGTCAAAATAAACGATTACTCGAGGTGAATAAAATTACTCGGATCAGTTTTTAAACTCGAGTTACTCGAGTTGCTCGAGTATTCGTTTCAGCTCTACTCCCTACTGCCCTAAAATCAATAAAATGTACAAGAAGTGGTTAATAGGTAACATAGTTATAGTTAATAGGTCATAAGACTGCCATAAGACCGTCATAGTTGTGACACGACACTCTCAATGTCATTAATGAATGCTTATGACAGATGTCATTAAATCTCACCCGGCAAATTATGTCACTAACTCCATTTATGTCCAGGTCGGATCTTTTAGATCTATTCAGATTTGCCCGATGACACAAAATGACATCTGTCATAAGCATTCATTAATGTTTATGGCAGTGTCATATCATAGTTATGATGGTCTTATGACAGTTTTATGGCACCAAATACGAGAGCAAGCAGTTAATGAAACAAATGGAACAGGTACCTGAAGAAATAATTAGCACAGAACATGAATTTTGTTATTTACATCAGTAGCTCTGCAATGCAGCTCGGACAGGGTCCCCAAACGCTGGGCCGCGGACCGGTCAGGTCTGTGGCGCATTTGCTACCAGGCCGCACAGAAATAATAAATAATTTATTAACCACTACATTCTGGCCGAATTAACTTGTGACTGTGCCCCTTAACATACCAGTATCCCTGTCTACAGTAGATATAATAAGACAACTGTCGTCATATAAATCCATTGGACTGCTAGCAGTACAATTTTGTTTTTATATACTGTATAAGTGCGCTTATCCTCCTTGTCCATGCGACACGGAGTTACCCTGAATGATGCAAATCTGCTGGCACAAGACCACCAGTACTGGAGGGGCCTAGCTCACCCGGACAGCTCTACGCATTGGGACAGCCCCAACGCAAAAGCTGTGATGATGATGATGATGGTTTGGCCCACATTTAGCTGTAAGTTGTTTCAGCTAATATATGTTTGTGTATGCATTTGTAATTAAGTTTTGACCTTCAGTTTGTGGTGTTACGTGTGGGCAATTTGCCCTGAGAATTATTAAAAAAAATAATAAATAATAAAAAAATTATAGCATGTGTAGTTAGCATGTGTAGCATTTAAGCTAGCTGAGTTTTGTTAAATTTACATATTGATCAGACTAGATGGGCGTTTGAACACCACTTGCTTTGTGTCAAGTGTTTAATTGTTAAAATAGGTGTCATTTTGAACTTAAGTGGACGTATGTGTGTTGCAGCTTTACAAATTGTCAAAAATGAAGGAAGTAAAAAACTTTAAAAAGCACAATTACCTTGTTTGCTGTCTATAAAGTTGAAGCTAGACGTCCAATCCATTTCCATCCAATCCATTCATTCGTTCACCCGTACCAGTCAAAATGGATAAGACGTGTAGCAACAGCAATAGCACCCAATGAGTTAAACGAGTGCTCTATAAAGGGATCATTTTTGATCCCTAGCGAATTATGTGTTTGCTCTTTTTGTAACCTCGCCAACCTGAATTTTCAGCGCATTTACCTTATTGAATATTTGCACTGGCCTTTAAATGGCAACCCCCAAAAAATTATAACAGCGGAGGGAAGTACGAGGGATGAAAGAACGAAGAGGAGCTTTGTACTTGTCTGAGAAGATAAACAAGATGAGCACAGAGGAAGAATATTGAGAAGGGGAAATAAAAAAGTGTTTAGCTGCACAGGAAACAAAAAGTTGGATTTTTCGTGAGTCAGCTATTTCGGTCGCCGTGCTACTCCCACGAGCCATGTTGACGTTTTATGCCGAGTCATCGAAATTTGTCGCCATTCTCCGCCCACAAACTACAGCAAAATTTCTCAATTCAGCATTGCTCATCTGTCAGGTTGATCACAATTGAATCCGATTGAGGTCAGGATGCCAGTTGAAATCAAGATGGCCGTTTTCGTAAGACTTTTTGCGGGCCCAAATTTGCCAATTTTAATGTTGCTCACACTGGGTAAGCGGGTGTATGGAAGGAAATTTGTGCCGTCGGAGGTCTCTTCTTGGATTTTTCAAGGCCGCACTCCGCACTGTTGAACTCATCCCAACTTGTCCTTTGCCATTGAAATGAATGGAAATGTAAAGAACTTCAGTTCATCCGTGCGCCGCTAAAATCAGTCGCTCTTTGGAAGATAATGATTTGTATTGCATCCTACAGCACGCCTCCATCAAAAAATGTACAGATGAATGTCTGTAAACAATATTAACAACATACCCACACATTACTAATCTTTACCCAGAGTTTACTAATCTGTACCCACAGATTACTAACCTGTATCCATAGGTTACTCATATAAATTTAGTATAGTTTAGTAATCTGTACAGTTAGATTAGTCATCTGTACCGTCAGTTAAATTATATGAACCCTCAGTTTACTAACATGTACCAACAGTTTCGTATTATTTACCCATAGTTTACTAAACTGTACGTACAATTTAGTAATCTGTACCCACAGATCACTAAACTGTACCCACAGATCACAAAACTGTAGCCACAGATTATTAAACTGTACCCAGGGATAACGAATCTGTACGCACAGTTTAGCAATCTGTACGCTCAATTTACTAATCTTTACCAACAATTTAGTAATATGTAACCACAGTTTACTGATCTGTACCCTCAGTTTACTAAAATGTACCAACAGTTTTGTATTATTTACCCATAGTTTACTAAACTGTACGTACAATTTAGTAATCTGTACCCACAGATCACTAAACTGTACCCACAGATCACAAAACTGTAGCCACAGATTATTAAACTGTACCCACGGATAACGAATCTGTACGCACAGTTTAGCAATCTATACGCTCAATTTACCAATCTTTACCATCAATTTAGTAATATGTAACCACAGTTTACTAATCTGTACCCTCAGTTTACCAACATGTACCGACAGTTTCGTATTATTTACCCATAATTTACTAAACTGTACGTACAATTTAGTAATCTGTACCCACAGATCACTAAACTGTACCCACAGATCACAAAACTGTAGCCACAGATTATTAAACTGTACCCACGGATAACGAATCTGTACGCACAGTTTAGCAATCTGTACGCTCAATTTACTAATCTTTACCATCAATTTAGTAATATGTAACCACAGTTTACTAATCTGTACCCTCAGTTTACTAAACTGTGCCAACAGATCACTAAACTGTACCCACAGATGACTAAACTGTTCCCACAGTTTACCAATCTGTACCCTCAGATTAGTCATCTGTACCCTCAGTTTAGTTATCTGAACCCTCAGTTTACTAATATGTACCCATAGTTTCGTAGTCTGTACCCATGGTTTACTAAACTGTACCTACAATTTAGTCATCTATTCCCACAGATAACTAACCTGTAACAACAGATCACTAAACTGTACCCACAGATGACTAAACTGTTCCCACAGTTTACCAATCTGTACCCTCAGATTAGTCATCTGTACCCTCAGTTTAGTTATCTGAACCCTCAGTTTACTAATATGTACCCATAGTTTCGTAGTCTGTATCCATGGTTTACTAAACTGTACCTACAATTTAGTCATCTATACCCACAGATAACTAAACTGTACCAACATATCACTAAAGTGTACCTTGTAGCAGATGATATTGTCAATTGTTGTCGCTCGTTGAGTTGAGTTTGTGTGTTGGGTGTCAGGCCGCTTGTGTCCCTTGTAACTCTGCCGGAAATGCGCACGACAAAAAGTTCCCCCCTGGGACCCAACGTGCCCCACATTGGTTCCATAGGTGAATTATGTTACGAGGACGTAGTGGTCACTACAACCTACAGATTACTAAACTGTACCTACGGATAACGAATCCGTACGCACAGTTTAGAAATCTGTATGCTTTAGATTGCTAGTCTGAACCCACAGTTTAGTCATCTGTATCCACATTTTACAAATATGGATCCATTGTTTAGTAATATATTAATCTGTACCTTCAGGGGCAGTTTACATGGCGACTCTGCGACACAAAGACGCAATGACTGAGTAGCGGACTTGCCTCGCGTGCATATCGCATCGGCGAGGACGAAAAATTCTGAATCCTGCCTCCAAAGTGGAAGAATCCGATTGCGTGGGTTGAGGGGGGCTTCCTCGGCATGCATATCAAAGGCTCCTGCGGCGCGAGACCGTGCCTTTAACATCAGCACTTGTACACGTCACATTGGGCGTGCGCAGCAGTGCTACTAAACATTAAAAACAGCAAATATGGCGGAATGTCGTCTTTAATTTATTGTTTTAATAATATTTTTAAATTAAATATTTTGAACGTTTCAATTTTTGTGCCTTTTTGAACAAAAGAAAAATGACATTGCTTCGAGTGGGCGGGCATATGTTTTTCCGGGTGGAGGGAGCTTGGTGGGGTCAAAGTGCATCATTCTATGTCGCCCTGTAAATCTGTACTGCCCCCTAGGGCCTGGCATGATTACTACATCATTTTCATGCGGAATTGCGACATTGTTTAAATGGAGACGCAAATGCAAATTTGAAATTTTTCGTATTCTCGGAGAGTCATCATGTAAACGGCCCCTCAATTTACTAATCTGTACTCAGTTGTGTATTCTGTACCCATACTTTACCAAACTGTATATATAATTTACTAATCTGTACCCACAGATCACTAAACTGTACCTACGGATTACTAAACTATACCCACAGATAACTAATCTGTACCTCCAGTTCAGTCATCTGTACCTCAGATTACTAATCTTTACTGAAGTTTACTAAACTGTACCAGCAGATGACTAAATTGTACCCGCGGATTACTTCTCTGGACCCACAGTTTAGTGATTTGCACCCACAGATTACTAGTGTGTACCCACAGTTTACCAGTTTTAACCACAGTTTAGCAATGAGCTGCAAATGGTAGGCACCAATTTGGTTTGGTAGAGACTCCAAATGCTGACTGACCAAGCCAGGAGATGGACACTTGAAGAACTGATGGGAGAAAATATTATGTGATGCCTTAACATTAGCACATTAGTGACCTAGATTGTAACAATTTGTTATTGTTTTTCACCTTGGGTTCCATAGTTAGGAGGGAAACTCACGAGATAACTTATTTTGCACAATAGTACGCCCTCGGTTCCATAGTTAGGAGGGAATCTCACGAGATAACTTAAATAAATATTCTACTTTAACCGCTGGGAGCCTTAACTGGGGGGGAATCTCATACCCTTGGGGGGAGGGAGGCGTAGGCTCACGAGTTTGTGCGTGGTGGTGCGTTTTTGTGGGGGCGAGGAGTGGCCACCCACGTCGTAACAAATTACTAAACGGTGGGTACAGATTAACTATGAAAAATATATTCTTTCTACCCTGGCACCCATGGGGCTCCTTCCAATGGAAGCAATGACCGTTTCTTCTCGGAGACTCTGTGGTGTAACGCAATAAGCAAAAGCTATCTTTCATTGGGATTTAGACTAGACTATAAAGAACTGGACATAGTGGGATTAACTTTCAACTGGGATGCAGTGATACCTACTCCAAAACAACAATCCCAGGTATCCACACTGGGAATAAAATATGATTATAAAATGTGTTTTTCTTTGTTTTTGTTTGATTCAAACGAAGCACCACTCCAAAATATTTTTTAATAGCTAATTTGTACCTACAGTTTAATAATATGTACCCATAGTTTAGTAATCTGTACCTGGCACCAGGGGGGAGTTAGTCCAGTTAGTTTTCCATTTTTAAAAACCTTTTCCATCGTCGTCACCGTTATAAATGCGCTAGCTGGCCGCTACTGCTAGCCTCAATGCCACTTTTACCTCTTCCGCATCACTAAGCAAAGCAATTAGCTACCTATTGACACCTACTGATATGGAAGCATTTTGCGTGATTAACAACCGTGGGACAGCACAGAAATCTCTATTTTGCACATATGCGGATTCATTTTCCAAAATCATTTTTACATCAGTTAGATGAAAGTGGATGATTTTCCAAAGTATCAATATTTGATGACTTGCACAGTAAGTCAAGCATGACAATTTATACAATGGTAGTAAGTGAGTCTTTTTCCATTTCCTCTCAACTGTGCGCGACGCATGCCTAAAATGGCAGCTGAGTCAATAACATGTTTATTTGCGCTACTTTTCAGATGGCTTGTTTTTCTTCTCCTCGTGTTTAAAACATCTTCAAGCAGCAGGTGACAAGCGTCGTTTCCAAACATTTTGTGCACGTGCGTTGTTTGTACAACTGTGATCCCGCCAAACAATGCTGCGTCGCATTAAATAGACAAATACGTGCAAGTTTTAACTCATCCCCGGAAAGTATTTCGGCTTTGTTGAGTGAAAAAAGGTGGAATGTTTCAGAGAATATTTAGCTTTTAAAATATTTGTTCTCCAAATGTGTCGTTTAAAATGGCATTAACTATATAAATTATCACTTCCGATTCCATGTTTCTCGTCATAAGAAAAACTGTATTTAAAATTTCAAATTAAATTTGAACTTAAACTTGTCTACTTTTTCCCAATTCAAAGCATCCTGCACCGCTTCGTTGTTTTCGTCAACGGTGACGATCGCGAAAATGTTTCGTCGATTAACGTTTTTTCAGGCCGAGGCTGTAACAAGCTAAAGACGTGTCTTGAAGACGGAAACGTAACTAGACGAATGCCGGTTTTTGTCTGACGAGATGCTAACGAGATGAAAATGCGCAGTGGTTTCCGTCAAATATTCACAATGAGTGACATTTTCTTATTGTACGTGTAGGTAGCCTGCATTTTAGCAGTGTTTGGTTGTGTCACTCGTGAGACATCCCCAAATGGTAAGATTTTTTTTTTTTTTATCTTGGCAAGAGATAATATGCAATGTTAGCATTTAAGGGTCTGTGCTGACTGTTCATCACATACTAAATGTAACTTGTAGCTTTAGCGTAGCATTGGAATTGGAATGGCATTTTATTGTCATCATCATCGGTATCATTGACAATCATTGACAATTACAAAATGTGATATGATTTGCCCGAAGGAACCGAAGAAGAAGAGAAAGGCGGACGGAATGAAGCATATGCTTATCAGTTTCCCATCCCCCATACAACTAAAGACGTACATTCAGGCATGGAACATACATCAAAACTGTACAATAACACAATCAACAATCTGGGTTTAGTAACTTAGCGTCCAGTCAAGCAGCTCGATTAATTTCAGGGCGTACAATGTTATGGCTTTGTCATGTCCCTGACATTTTTGCATCTGTTTGCTTAGCAATTGCCAGTTGCGCCACTGTGTCCCCTGGGCTAGGCGTCATTTGTAATCCAGAAATGATAAGCTAATTTGCGTGTCGGCACTGGTCGAGATCGTCAGCCAAAATTTCCAGCCTCTTGATGCGAACATCTCTCTCCTCGACCGCCTGCTTGAGTTTCTCGTTTTCAGCGCGAATTAACTGGAGCTCTCTGATGATTTCTTGATTCTGGTTTTGAATCAAGCCAGTCAAGGAGACCTCCAACTTCTGTACGGAGGATTTTATTTCATCCAAGTCTCCAGGTTTCAAATTCTTTGGAGCCATACTGGGAGTCGAGCATGCTGGCCCTGAGCGCTTATCGGTTAAGATAAGAGAGTGCTTCAGGAGCTCAGAGAGTGCGTTTGTACACGATGAAGGTTGAGCAGCGAATGAAGCATTCCCGTTTGCATTAGCTTTTAGCGTGGCGAGCGTCGTCTTAAATACTCGGGCAACTTTTTTTTTTTTTTTTTTTACATACGGTTGGTGTCCTCAAGATGGGTGTAGGTGAAAATAATGTAGATTTTCTGCTGAGTGTGTATTATCACCACAACGTTAGTCCTTGTAGACACTACAATATGTGCTCGTCTGTCGATGTTAATTCCAAACTGTTCACCAAGTCGTGGAAACAGCGCCGGCCGAACAAAATGCTGTTCCGCTGGCACCGCTCCCGCAAGCCAACCGGTGGCGGGCCAAGATTCCGCACATTCACTCCCGTGTTAACCCTTTGTACTGACTCCATATTCCAAAAGTTTGAAGAAGGCTCACCAAAAACAGGTTGACAATTTATTTGTCGACAATGGTCAAAAACAAGGCAAAAAACAGACGACGGAAAGGCAGTGTCGGATCCAAGGTCCGCAAAACAACGGACACATTGGAATGTCCCCGAGCAGCGACTGTGTTATCTAAATGTTCAGTTTTTTTTAAAGCTGCGGTGGAGTGGGCCGGGCCGAAGGCGTGGCTGGGTGTTGTCTCGGGGTCATCCCTCAGGTTAGTGCGTCATCCTTCGT
Source organism: Corythoichthys intestinalis (assembly GCF_030265065.1). NCBI lineage: Eukaryota > Metazoa > Chordata > Actinopteri > Syngnathiformes > Syngnathidae > Corythoichthys > Corythoichthys intestinalis. Next base: position 3,269,018 of record NC_080395.1, read on the forward strand.
GGTTGCCACGGCGACCGACGCAGGTCTTGACGTCCAAGGCGCCCGCTCTATCAACTTGTTATCTTGGTTGGGCAAGGGTGCTCGCCGATGCTACTTGTTTTAGGACAGAGTGCCCTGCTCTTTGTCCTGGAGTGCCCGAGAGAACTGATTGCAAGAGCTGGTGCGTCAATCATGCTCATGACGCGTTGGGCTTCTGTGATAAGATTGCGTAGTGTATCTTCTATTCTGCTTCTTTTCATTAAACTATGGTGTAAGTGCTATTTATTTTCTATTAGGTGTGTTAGAGTAATATAAACAGTCCTACGTTAAATATAGGAAATGATATTATTCCCTGATTCATTATATAACGTCTGACAGAGTAATGCAAACAGTTATATGGTGTGTGCGAGAAAGGTAACTATTCCCTTCAAAACCTATATTTATTTTGAGTCATCGTCGACTAAAACTAGACAAAGACGAACACATTTTGAAATGAGAAAAATATGACTAAAAAGCATTTTGGACCGCCAAAAACAACTGTATATTAGGTACTGTCAAGATTTTAATGTTAGCGACTTTTGATTTAATTACCCCAAAACTGAACACACTCGCTGCCATTGACGGCGCTACACGTCTAATCCATTTTGACTTCCAAATCAAATTGGATCGAACGTCTATCGCCGTCAGTGGCAGTGAATGAGTTAAATACGAAAGAAGTTATCGTGAAATTCCATTGCTGACCTCTGCTACCTTTAACCTTTGACCTCATTACCCCAACTTGTAATATTTCAATATTTACTACAAGTTTGATAATCCCTTTATTCAGTCCTGAGTGATCACCAAATTCATTTTCTGACCTCTGCGACCTTTGACCTTGTGACCTCAAAATCTAATCACCCCTTACATTATTTATTACAAACGTATCCTATGATTTTGTTGATCCCTTTATTCATTCTTGAGTTATTTTGGACACAAACAAACAGACATGTCAATACATAACCAAGTTATCATATTACAGGCGTTGTTTTCAAGATTAACAATTTTTTTTTTAAATTTAAATTCGACTATTAGTGATTTACAACTATTGTTTGTTCATCAGAGGGTTTAAATTTTGGCTAAAAACAAACAAGCAACATTTTTTGCTCAAAAGTTCAGACTTCATTCATAAAAAACACAAACGTATATTTGTCGTCACTATTGAAGTATGGAAGGAGGTAGAATTAACCTTTTTTTTCATGGTGAAAAATTATACGTAATGTTCTGTAGGCCTTGAAAAATCGGTGAACAAATAGCTAGCGCGCAATAGATTCTTTTAATTTTTGGTCGACATTTCATATCAATATTCACTTAGTATGCGACCCGTATCAAATTATTATTATATTCCTCGTAGCCTTTGTGTGTCAGTTTGTGACAAAGTGTCAGCTGTAGACAACATCCTCGCCGCATGTAAAACTTGTGGATGAAAATGTCAGTGTCAAAAGGTGAAGCGCGTAGGTGCGGCACTTCACTGGCAGCGCGCCTGTTTGACAGGTGGAGGTCGGAACAAGGATCACATTAGCATAAACTGGATTTTTGGATGCACGTACATCAACATGAATACAAATATGAACCTTTTCCAGCCAGCATAAAACACTAGATACAGTACATGCCAAGTGCATGTCTTTTCAAAACCGAACAGGGTTTTTAAAAAGTGAAGAACATGCCTCCTCCATTTGATAAACAAAATTTGTACACACCACTTTGTTACAAGAATAAAAAATGAAAAACTTAGTCTTTTTGGAAAAAAATACTTATTAGTCTAAATTAGGGGTGGGACGATAACTCACGATTCGAAGATATGTGGCCCACGCAGGGGCGGAACTTAGCGGGGAGCTTCACTTTTGTTTGGCATACATTCATTGGCTCTACCAATGAAGTGTCCATTATCTTTAACATAAGAGAGTTGGCAACCCTAGCAGCAGCTTACGGACTCTGGGCCGCTACCGAGGTGTGTTAACACCCCAGCAATGGCAGCCACCACTCGAGAGTGACGTCCACAAATCTCTTTTTGGATTAGTCTATACAGTAAAGGCTAAAGCAACATTTCATATACTCTCTTGCCGACATAAGAAAAAACGAATCTTACAGTGTGTTTTAAAACAAGCAAGTATGGAAAGGACATCGGTAAATAAGTGAGTATGTGTGTGTATTATGTATGTACGTGTGTGTATTATGTATGTATGTATTTAAATAGACAAACAGATGTATAGATGATATGATGTAACGGGGCTTGCCACGCTAAAGTTAAAGCTAATGCTAAAACTATGAGTTACATTTATATATTTATATTGTGATGAACATTTAGCACAGAACTTTAAAGGCTCAAGCAACGTTGCCAACATAAGAAAACAAATCCTACCACGTGTTTCAGAACAAGTAAGCTTGGAGAGGACACCGGGAGTTTAGTGTGTGTGTATAATATTGTGAATGTAGATGGATGGATGGATAGATAGATAGATAGATAGATAGATAGATAGATAGATAGATAGATAGATAGATATGACGAGATAACAAAACGAGGCTCGCTACGCTAAAGTTGAAGCTAATACTAACGCGGATGCTAACACAATGAGTTATATTTATTGTGTGATGATCATTTAGCACAGACCTTTAAAGGCTCAAGCAACATTGCCAACATAAGAAAACAAATCCTACCATGTGTTTCAGAACAAGTAAGCCTGGAGAGGACACCAGGAGTTTAGAGTGTGTGTATAATATTGTGAATGTAGATAGATAGATGGATGGATGGATGGATGGATGGATGGATGGATGGATGGATGGATGGATAGATAGATAGATAGATAGATAGATAGATAGATAGATAGATAGATAGATAGATAGATAGATAGATAGATAGATAGATAGATAGATAGATAGATAGATAGATAGATAACAAAACGGGGCTTGCTACGCTAAAGTTGAAGCGAACGCTAACACGGATGCTAACGCTATGAGTTATATTATTGTGTGATGATCATTTAGCACAGCCCTTTAAAGGCTCAAGCAACATTGCCAAGATAAGAAAACAAATCTTACCGTGTTTTCAAAAACAAGCAAGCCGGGAGAGGAAACCAGTGTGTGAGTGTGTATACGGGTTTATTATATTGTTTTGTGAATGCATATAGATTAATAGATATATGGATGATATAGCGTATAGGTGCTCCCCACGCAAAAACCTAAGCTAATGCTAATGTGAATGGTAAGGCTACGACTTACATTTATTGTGTCAAGCATCATTGCCAATATAAGAAAACAAATCTTACCGTGTTTTCCAAAACAAGTAAGCCTGGAGAGGACACCGGTGAGTGAGTGATTTTGTGTGTGTATTATATTGTATTGTATATGTATTTAAATAGACAGACGTATAGGCAATATAACGTAACGGGGCTTGCCACGCTTAAGTTAATGCTAAAGCGGAAGTTATATATATTGTGTGATGATCATTTAGCAAAGAGCTTTAAAGGCTCAACCAACATTGCCAGAATAAAGAAAAACAATCCTAGCATGTGTTTTAAAACACCTGGGGTTGAATGTATATAGATTGATAGAGATTTAAACAATAGAGTATAACGTAGCGGGGCGTGCCACGCTAAAGTTTTAAGTTAATGCTAAAGTGAACGCTAACGCTATGAGTTATATTTATTGTGTGTTGATCATTTAGCACAGACCTTTAAAGGCTCAAGCAACATTGCCAAAACAAGATAACAAAACCTACTGTGGGTTTCAAAACAAGCAAGCCTGCAGAGGACACCGGGGGTTGCGTGTTTATATGTTTGTGTACTATACTGTATTGTGAATGTAGACAGACACAGACGTTTTGACAATATAACGTAATGGAGCTTGCCACGCTAACGTTTAGGCTAATGCTAAAGTGTATGCTAACGCTACAAGTTACATTTATTGAGTGATGATCATTGAGCACAGACCTTTAAAGGCTTAAGCAACATTGCCAAGAGAAGAAAACAAATCCTACGATGTGTTTCAAAACAAGCAAGCCTGGAGAGGACACCGGGGGCTGAGTGTGTTTATGTTCGTGTATTAAATTGTATTGTGAATATAGACAGACACAGGCGTTTTGACAATATAACGTAATGGGGCTCGCCACGCTAGCGTTTAGGCTTATGCTAAAGTGGATGCTAACGCTACGAGTTACATTTATTGAGTGATAATCATTGAGGCCGGACCTTTAAAGGCTTAAGCAACATTTCCAAGAGAAGAAAGCAAATCCTACCATGTGTTTCAAAACAAGCAAGCCTGGAGAGGACACCAGAGGTTGAGTGTGTGTGTGTGTGTGTGTGTGTGTGTGTGGGTAGGGGGGAGTGTTTTATATTGTATTGTGTAGGTAGGTAGGTAGGTAGGTAGGTAGGTAGGTAGGTAGGTAGGTAGGTGGATAGGTAGGTAAAAAGATAAATAGGGCTCGCCACGCTAAAGTTTAAGCTAATGCTAACGTGAATGCTAACGCTACGAGTTACATTTATTGTGCAATAATCATTTAGCACAGACTTTTTAAGGCTCAAGCAAAGTTGCCAAGATAAGAAAACAAATCCTACTATGTGTTTCAAAACAAGCAAGCCCAGAGCCTGGAAAGGACACCAGTGAGTTGGCGCAGCACGCCACATGAGTGACACAATCAAACACTGCTAACGAACGAAAACTGGCATTCATGTTCTTGTCTCAGGACAGTGAGAAAATTGTAGGTCGATGAAATATTTTATCGTCAGTGTTGACAAAAACAATGATTTTGTAACATATTTATATGATACATAAGGTTAAATTCAGGGGAAAATTCATATTACATTACTGAAAATTCATGTGTCAAACATCAAATGACCAAAAATGGCCACTTTACAGGGGAAATATTGTATGTAAAGTTGACCATAAAAAGAAACACGTTTCACTGGTCTGATGATAGCCAATTAGCCCGCCTGCTCGTTATCAAAGCCGTTTTAATCAGGTCTTAAATGTATTGATCTGCGTGCACCCACACGCACAGTTCATTATCATATGAATTAGATTTGACAGAAAATCAATTAATGGATCATATTTTTTTTCACTGGAGACTGCCAAGCCAATTAGACTCTCCCTGGCCACCTCATTGGGCACACCAATACAACTCGTCGACTTGTGCCGAGTCTCACTTTTGTTTTGTGCGAGCGCGATGCCGCGTAGCATGAAATGAGCTTTCTTTTTTCCATCATGAGAATTAGGAGGGAGGCCGTTCGACCAGTAAATAGCTGAAAGACAAATGAGCTTTAACGGCGGGATGGTGGCACGCGCGTCGCATACAAACGCGTTTGCATTACGGGGGTCACTGTTGATAACATCAAGTGTGAGTACTGTTTAAAAAGAGTGAAACGTATAGCTATTTGCCCATTAGCTGCCATTGCCATTGTCATTACAAGTGATATGGCGGAAAACGCAGACATGACGGAAAAAGCAATTTCTGCTCTTGCATTGAAACTGCTGTATTTTAAGCCAAAAGAACTGTTGCGTTTGACAGAACAATATGTCTATATGCTGCCAAAGCAGATTCATGGTGCATTAGGCCCCCGAACTATTTTTAATTTGTCCGTTTTACCCTGAAAACCCCCGTTAACAAACGTCGCACAACCGCTTTTGTTTCAACTCAGCCATAAAATGAAGGTAATTAATTATATTATTCAAAATGTGTCAGTTTTAGCTTAGAATCATTAAAAAATGTTTCATATTTTGTTTAAAAAAACAACTTTAAAAAATAGTTCACTCACATATTTTAAACTTTTAAACAAATTATGTCACAATGAAAAAAATGGTGTCTGTAAAAAAAATCACGGATATCATACCTCATAACTATCCCTTAATTGCATTTTTTTTAGGGCGGTCAAAAATTTTAATCGAGTTAATTACAGCTTAAAAATCAATTAATCGTAATTAATCATAAATAATCACAATTCAAACCATCTATAAAATATGCCATATTTTTCTGTAAATTATTGTTGGAATGGAAAGATAAGACACATGATATATATACATATATACATATATACATTCAACATACGGTACATAAGTACTGTATTTGTTTATTATAACAATAAATCAACAAGATGGTTTCTCCGCCCGTCTGCGTGGCTGTCGCGCGCCCGGTGGGGCTTGCGTGCTGCTGGATGTGGTAGGGCATGCTCGGGTTGGGGGTTCCGGTGCCGGGATTGGCGATGCGGCGGCGTAGGGTTGGTCGCCAACGGGCTTACACTCATAAGAGATTCACACGATTACTGGGTTCTAGATCACAGAACTGATTTGTGTACACTCTACCCCTTTCAATCACTTAGCTTATAGTCTTATAGACACCCCCACCCCCATTCTCCTCTTTCACTGGCCAATTGGCCCCCACATGGTGTAAACCGGAAATACATCTCGCTGACGATAGCACCAGCATATTAGTAACTAGTTTAGATGTTCAATGTATTTCTTGTTGTTGTTTATGTGTTTCTTTTCTTTCTTCTCTTGTATTTCTTTTCTTCTGTCCCCCCCCATAATCCCTTCCTGTTCGCTGCTTTGTCATAATAAAAAGGTATTTTGAAGGATCACAATGGGAGTATGTCAGACTCTCCATGTGAAACATTAAAACTGTTCAGAATCCGGGCACTTAGACTTCCATTCTCTGTGTCAAACAGCTGAACAGGACAGGTTTAAAAAAAAAAAAAAAAAAAAGATGGCATTAACATTATTAACATTCTGTTAAAGCAATCCATTGATAGAAAGACGTGTAGTTCTTAAAAGATAAATGTTAGTACAAGTTATAGAAATTTTATATTAAAATTCCTCTTTAGTTTTCGTTTTAATAACATTTGTAAAATTTATAATCAAAAAATAAAATAGTCGCCCGCCATTGTTGATGTCAATAATTACACAATGCTCATGGGTGCTTAAGCCCATAAAATCAGTCGCACCCAACCGCCAGCAGAGGGCGACAAAACTCCATATAACACAAGTAACAAGTTGGCATTGCACTGTGTTGTCATTTTAATCTGTTTGAGTGGGGCATGTGCGTTAATTGCGTCAAATATTTTAACGTGATTAATTAAAAAAAAAAAAAAAATACCGCCCGTTAACGCGATAATTTTGACAGCCCTAATTTTTTTTGTTACCGTCGCATTTTCTCCGACATGTTAGATGATAAATAATCGATCCAAAGAAAAAAAAAAGAAAAAAAAAACGTTTAAAAGGGTAAATATATGAAAAAATAAATCTCGACCACTCCTCGATGTCTGCAATTTCTGCATCGCGACCCTTGTTATTTTACCATGTTTCACCCATAAAATCCCCCAAAAATCCATTCACAGCTGTGTCATGACACTCAGTGACACATGCTACATGGAGTTTTTGGATCGAATCATGGTAAGTACGCGATAATATCACGTTAGTCATCGCGTCTGTAATTCTGCATCGCGTGCGCTCACCTTCAGATAGGGTTTTGCTGTTTAAAAAACTTTTTTTTTTTTTTTTTTTTTAAATGCCCTGTTCAAAAATTTTCTTCCCCCTGATAATTGAGATTTTAAGCTTTCCAATGATGTATCACACATGCGTATCGGACAATTTTGAAATTTGGCCAAATTGGGGGTCTCAGAGTGGGACTTCAAGTCACCTTAGTGTTTTCCGCCATATGCTGATTAGAGTCATATTACCCATTTCTGGTAACAAAAGTGATTTGTATCAAATGATTCACCCTTGGTAGTTCTAGTGTAAAGCTTTCCAATGATGTATCACACGTGAATATAGGACAATTTGAAATTTGGCCAAATTGGGTGTCTCTGAGCGGATCTTCAAGTCAGTATGTTGAATGTATATATCCGTCTTGTGTCTTATCTTTCCATTCCAACAATAATTTAAAGAAAAATATGGCATATTTTATAGATGGTTTTGAATTGCGATTAATTATGATGAATTTTTTCAGTTGTGATTAACTCGATTAAAATTTTTAATCGTTTGACAGCCCTACTTAGAAAACATCAGTACTATCTGAATGGGATACCATACGCGGTGCTCAGTTTTCTTTGGGTGGGCAGAGCGTGTCCGTGGGTGGGCACTACCCACCCGCGCCCCCCCCGGTAACGCCCCTGAGATATACTGTATTTATATATATATATATATATATATATATATATATATATATATATATATATATATATATATATATATATATATATATATATTTAGGACACACCATATAACTGTTTGCATTAGTCTAACACATATATAGTCTAACACATACATATGGTACAGGTTTTCGTAGGCACCGTCTAACTGTTTGCATTAGGCTAACACACGTAATATAATTAATCAGGAAATGTGTATCATTTTCATATTTACGGTAGGACTACACTACTAATATAAAATAAATAGCACACCATAGTTTAATGAGAAGAAATAGAGATACACAATGCCGTCTTATCACAAGAGTGACGCACATACTCGGGGAATCTGCTCTCAGCAAACTCCAAGGACAAAGCGCTTAGCTTAGTGTGTCTCTCATTTTTCTTAACTAAAGATTAACTTTATTTTTATTTATTTTAATTTAATTTAATTTAATTTAACTGAATGTATATCTCATTTTTCCTAGCGACAGGAATAACTTGATGGGTAGCCCGTCTATTTGATCATGAAAAATCGGTCTCAATGCACCTGTACAAAGAGGGCACTGTGAGCTGATGCCTATAGCCACGGGACCGAAGACAACCAAGGATTAACCCTTTGAGGCGGTATCATATTGTTTTAAAGAGTACTTAACAGGAGTCCTGAGGGGGACAAATTTCGCACATCCCTGTTTAAACTGTTCATCAATTGCTACATTTCTTCCACCACTTGACAAAGCTAAGTTCTAAGGCCACATCCATGTTTTTTCGATCCCCTGTCGGGGCTCGAGAGGGGGAATGAAGGGGAAACGATATCGTCATCGCACACACCATATAACTGTTTGCATTAGTCTAACACATACTGGACTGTCTCAGAAAATTAGAATACACAATATTCTAATTTTTTGAGACAGTCCTGTGTATATATACAGGACTGTCTCAGGAAATTAGAATACACAATATTCTAATTTCCTGAATTTCCTGAGGAAATTAGAATATTGTGTATTCTAATTTCCTGAGACAGTCCTGTATATATACACAGGACTGTCTCAAAAAATTAGAATATTGTGTATTCTAATTTTCTGAGACAGTCCAGTATATAGTCTAACACATACATATGGTACAGGTTTTCGTAGGCACCGTCTAACTGTTTGCATTAGGCTAACACACGTAATATAATTAATCAGGAAATGTGTATCATTTTCATATTTACGGTAGGACTACACTACTAATATAAAATAAATAGCACACCATAGTTTAATGAGAAGAAATAGAGATACACAATGCCGTCTTATCACAAGAGTGACGCACATACTCGGGGAATCTGCTCTCAGCAAACTCCAAGGACAAAGCGCTTTGTCCTAAAACAAGCACCACCAGCCCGGACAGCAAAGTTGATAGCGGGCGTCCCAATCCGCGCACGAACCTAAACCGCCCAAAACCGGCCACAGCGGGGGCGGCCCCAAAGCAACGCCCAGAAACGCCTTCGACGAGACCCGCGTCAGCAAAGACTTCAAAAAGACTGGACACTGAGATAAGACAGATTTTCTTCTGCTCGGAAACATGTAGCCTTGTTTTGGTTCCAGAATTGTCCCTCCGTCGTCTGTTTTTGCCTTGTTTTTGACCATTGTCGACGAATAAATTGTCAACCTGTTTTCGGCGAGTGTTCTTCAAGCTTTTGAAACATGGAGTCAGTGTGCAAAGGGTTAACACAGGAACGCGCGGAGTTTAGCTTCCTCCTTAGCCTGGCTCCTCGGGGGAGTCAGCGACGGAGCACATTTCCGTTCTGTTGCCGGCCTCCCCGTGCAGTTTGGGCTGGGAGGACTAAATTCCTTCAATATATATATATATATATATATATATATATATATATATATATATATATATATATATATATATATATATATATATATATTAGGGCTGTCAAACGATTAACATTTTTAATCGAGTTAATTACAGCTTCAAAATTAATTTATCGTAATTAATTGCAATTAATCGCAATTAATCACAATTCAAACCATTTATAAAATATGCCATATTTTTCTGTAAATTATATATATATTCTGTAAAATAAATTGTTGGAATGGAAAGATAAGACACAAGATGGATATATACATTCAACATACGGTACATAAGGACTGTAGTGGGCATTTCACTCAACTGTCATTTAAATCTGTCTATGCTGTCCTCACTCCGAAGCGTCTACTTTTTCCAAAGCTAGACAGCTAGTGAACAACGCCTTAATAATTAAACTTCTTCCTTTTTCATCTGATTTATAAATAAAATGGCCTCAAACCATTGTCCTCATTAGACCGTCGTAAAACTACAAAAAAAAAGTACACAAGCATTGCATTAGCAACAACGTTAGCTTAGCACGCTATACAGGTTCACAAAACATAAACAAAAAGCGTCTCATACAAAAAATATAACATTTCGCTTACTAACATAATGTGTGCATTATTTACAACAACCATACTTACGGACAAATCTTGTCCAAGGATCATATAAGCACAACATTACAACGTAGGCGTCAGCCCGAGATGTCCTGCAGCCATATTGAACTGGCAAGACAACAATAAACCATGTCGCAAAGCGACCACAAGAGTTCGCTGTTAGACAGCACAAAAAGCCTTGCTGTAAAACTTACCAAAAGGCAGAATACTGTCTGAGCGGGATGTGCGTTAATTGCGTCAAATATTTTAACGTGATTAATTAAAAAACTTAATTACCGCAAGTTAACGCGATGATTCGTCAAACGATTAAAAATTTTAATCGAGTTAATTACAGCTTAAAAATTAATTAATCGTAATTAATCGCAATTAATTGCAATTCAAACCGTCTATATAATATGCCATATTTTTCTGTAAATTATTGTTGGAATGGAAAGATAAGACGCAAGCTGGATATATATATATATTCAGCATGCGGTCCTTAAGGACTGTATATGTTTATTATAACAATAAATCAACAAGATGGCATTAACGTTATTAACATTCTGTTAAAGTGATCCATGGATAGAAAGACGTGTAGTTCTTTATGAAAAATGTTAGTACAAGTTATAGAAATTTTATATTAAAACTTCTTAACGTTTTCGTTTTAATAAAATTTGTAAAATTTTCAATCAAAAAATAAACTTGTAGCCCGCCATTGTTGGTGGCAATAATTACTTACACTATAAAATCAGTCGCACCCAAGCGCCAGCAGAGGGCAGCAAAACTCCGCAAAACACAATTAACAAGTGGGCCTTTCACTCCTCTGTAATTTAAATCTGTCTGAGCTGGGCCAAGTGCGTTAATTGCGTCAAATTTTTTAACGGGATTAATTTTAAAAATTAATTAACGCCCGTTAACGCGATAATTTTGACAGCCCTAATATATATATATATATATATATATATATATATATATATATATATATATATTTATATATATACAGTATATAAATATTTGTCATTTGAGAGCTAGCTAAGTTCAGAATATGAAATTGGTGATTTTTGTTCTTTGCCAATTGGAGCTCATCAAAAGTGTTGATTTGATCCAAAATGATTGTCATCATGTCCTGTGAAGTGCAATTTGAAGCCAAATTAATAATCAACAGTCAGAAACTTCATAATAGGTGTCATTTTAAAGCTATTCTTATAGAATGTGAAATTTGTGAGCTTAACTCCAGAAATCTTTGATTACATGTTGGACATGATGTGGTTTTATTTTGAAACGTGTACCAGAAGTACGTTGGCTAAGTGCAATTTTGTGCAATTAAGTGCAAAAGTGCAATTTTCTTCCATTTTCATCATGCATGTAGTGTCTCAATAGATTTTTTTTTCTTTTTTCGCGTCATTTGCAAATTCTGTTAACCAGTGAGTTTTCATGTTGATGTTCCATGTTTGAAGTGTTGTGTTTTAACCGCAAGTTTGCGTTTTGGAGAAGACTGCCAATCTTTTATAGCATATACCATTTGATCACTCATTTTTTGACATTTTGGGGGAAGCTCCAGGCAGTCTTAAATTGCACACATAGCAAGGCACCACGGTGTGTGCAAAACCTAGTGACTTCCACTTCCTGCAGATCTTGACGCTGCATGCCTTGCAACTCTCATAATCGCACGTGTACCGCGTTGCCATGCGTCCGCTGCAGTGGCTGCACACCCGCAATGCAGCGCGACACTAGAGAAAAAAAAATCCAAATGCATCTCCTTCTTGTCGAAGCTTTTAAATTCCGCTTCTCTTTGACCTCGAGGGACGGCCCGCTGGAACCGCTCTGTTGCAAACACTCGCGCGGGAGTTGGGAGCGAGAGATTTAACGGGTTCAGAAAGGGAGAGACCCCCCGCGGGGGATGTGAGCTTCCATCGAGTGGCAGTGTAACATTTCCGCAGAGAGCTGTAAAAGTGTCGGCACCTGCGCGAAAAAGTCTGCTGCCCTTTTTCCCCCCGGGGCTGCATCTTAAAATTATAATCTTCTAGCTTGTGAATTACAAGTCCAAAGGGCCGCGCACTCTCGCTAACAGAGCTCTCGACCCAAATACATGAATTGAGCACATTCTGACAGTGGTTTCTGGGCTGGTTGAGCCAAAATATAAATTGTGACCCAGCCTCAAATAGAGAGCGAGAACCAAAAGTGGTATTTGCCATGTGTCAATTTTTTTTTGCCATGTGGCAAAATGTTTTTGCCACGTGGCAATTTTTTTTTGCCATGTGGCAAAATGTTTTTGCCATTTGGCATTTTTTTTTTGCCATGTGGCATTTTTTTTTGCCATGTGGCAATGTTTTTTGCCATGTGGCAAAATGTTTTTGCCATGTGGCATTCTTTTTTTGCCATGTGGCAATTTTTTTTTGCCATGTGGCAAAATGTTTTTTCCATGTGGCATTTTTATTTTGCCATGTGGCAAAATGGATTTTGCCATGTGGCATTTATTTAGGGTATGTGGCAAAATGCATTTTGGTTTGTGTGGGCGGGGGGTATATGGCATTTTTGGGGGTACATGGCTGTTTTGCAGGCCATACAAGTCCATGCCATTGACGGCTATGCACGTCCACATTGTATTTTCATTTTAAATGGCAAAAAACAAAAGGGTGGCTGTATTTTTTGACCCTACACTTTACATTAGAGCTCATCGACATTCAACTGGCACCCCAAATAAGGCTCTGCCATTGACGGCTATGCACGTCCAAATTGTATTTTCATTTTAAATGGCAGAAAAACATGTGTGGCTGTGTTTTTTGACCATACACTTTACATTAGAGCTTGTCGACATTCAACTTGCACCCCAAGTAAGTCCATGCCATTGACCATTGACTTGTATGGCCTGCTAAACAGCCATATACCCCCAAAAATGCCATATACCCCCCCACAAACCAAAATGCATTTTGCCACATACCCCAAATAAATGCCACATGGCAAAATCAATTTTGCCAAATGGCAAAAAAAATTGCCACATGGAAAAAACTTTTTCCCATATGGCAAAAACATTTTGCCACATGGCAAAAAAATTGCCACATGGAAAAAAAATTGCCACATGGCAAAAACATTTTGCGACATGGCAAAAAAAATTGCCACATGGAAAAAACATTTTGCCACATGGCAAAAAAAATTGCCACATGGAAAAAAACTTTTTCCCATATTGCAAAAAAATTTTGCCACATGGCAAAAAAAATGGCCACATAGCAAAAAAAATTGCCACATGGCAAAAACATTTTGCCACATGGCAAAAAAAATTGCCACATGGCAAAAACCACTTTTGGTTTTCGGCCCTGCTGCTCAAATACGAAAGTGAAGTGAAGAAAACGGAGCAATTACCTCATTTACCGCCAGCTTTTTTGTTCTTGGCAGCCGTCTTGGAGCTTTTTGACTCATCTTCCAACACTAGCAGAATATTGTTATTTGATAAAGAGTAGAATTATGAATGAATATGGTATGAATAACCGTCTTTGTGGGTTGTAGAACATGTGTCTTGTTACTTTTTTATTAGTTTGATGGAATTGACCCTGAGTTTTTTTCTCTTTGACTGCCCTAATAGCAAGTGACTCTGCGCCGGATCCGGCGTCGGCTCGCCAGGTTCACATAGCAATCACGCCCACTGAACATCAGTGCGCCAGATTATCAATCTGACAGTCTAAATCAGTCATGTCCAAAGTCCGGCCCGGGGGCCAAATGCGGCCCGTGGTCAAATTTCATCCGGCCCCCAGCCTCTGTCATAAAATCGATAACGTCTGGCCCGCACACAGACATAATAAATTGATCAGCAGTACTGCTACCAGCATTTGAAGTAGCTTACACACTAAATGCTGCTCCTCATTTGCCCACTAAAAGGCAGCAGCACTCTAAGCAACATTACCCCGTGTGACCCTTTACTTCCAATTTTCTAAAATGGCAATAGGCGGAAAACACTCAGGTGACTTGAAGTTCCGTTCTGAGACCCCCAATTTGGCCAGATTTCAAAATTGTCCGATATGCATGTGTGATACATCATTGAAAAGCTTAAAATCTGGATTTTCTGGAGGAAGAAAAATTTTGAACCGGAGGCCATTTAAAAAAAAACTAAATCAAAATTTTAACAGCAAAACCCTATCTGGAGGTGAGAGCACGCGAGAGCAGAATTAAAGACGCCATGATTTTATTGAGATATCATCGCATACTTACTATGTTTCAATCCAAAAACTCCATGTAGCATGTATCATTGAGTGTCAAGACACAGCTGTGAATGGCCACAGCTGGATTTTGGGGGATTTTATGGGTGAAACATGGTCATATAACAAGGGTCGCGATGCAGAAATTGCAGACATCAAGGAGTGGTCGAGATGTTCTTTTTCATATATTTACCCTTTTAAATCATCCTGTTTTTCAATTTTTCTTTGTATGGATCGATTACAGTATTTATCATCTAACATATCAGAGAAAATTCGATAGTAACAAAAAAAAATACAATTAAGCGATAATTTTGAGGTAGATATCCGTGACTTTTTTACAGACACCATTTTTTTCATTGTGCTGTAATTTGTTTATAAGTTTGAAATATGCGAGTGAATAATTTTTTTAAGTCGTTTTTTTTTAAACGAAATATTAGACATCAATTAATGATTCTTAGCTAAAAATGACAGACATTTTCAATAATAAATGCTATTAATTATGTACGTTTTATGGATGGGTTGAAAAAAAAAAACGGTTGCGCGACGTCTGTAAACGGGGGGTTTCAGGGTAAAACGGACAAATTAAAAATAGTTTGGGGGTTTAATATGCCATGAATCTGCTATGTCAGCATAAAGACTTATTGTTCTATCAAACACAACAGTTCTTTTGTCTTAAAATATACAAGTTTCTTTAAAAGAGGAGTGCAAGTGCAGAAACTGCTTTTTCAGTCTTGTCTGTTTTTTCCGCCAATAATCAACAAAAAAGAGAAAGTTGAGTGTGTTGGCCGATGCTTCAAATTTAGGTGGAAATCGGACTATTTCTTCACTAAAATTCGCAACAACTGTGTCTGCCTCATTTGCATAGAGACAGTCGCTGTTTTTAAAGAGTTCAATGTGAGGCAATATTACCAAACAAGACACGCTGATATGTACGACAAGATTACAGGGAAGATACGCAGCGAGAAATTGAAGCAACTTTAAGCTAGTTTAATTTCACGGCCAGCAGTATTTCGCAAGAGCCCGAGAGTCGAAAGAGAAAGCCACAAAGGCTAGTTGTGAGATTGTTGAAATTATTTAAAAAAAAAAAAAAAAAAAAAAGCAAATGTGACACACAGAATGGCTTGCTAAAATATATTGTTCTACGTAGTGGACGTCAGCCATGGTCGGCCCCCACATTTTTACCACACTAAATCTGGCCCCCTTTGCAAAAAGTTTGGACATCCCTGGTCTAAATGATAGGTTACGCACTGCTCTGGGGCAGACCGTGCAGACCGGTTGCGCTAAAAATCCCAAATTTAACAGTCGACATGTGGCGTCACAACAGCGCGCACCCTGAAGTTATTAAATCTAGCGTTAATTACATGGCCGGTGTATTCAAGTGATCTTCCATGTCTGCAAGTGAAGTAATTCAAAATTTGATACATAACAACTAAAGATGTCCCGCTCGATTGGCATCTCGTCATTTTCAAAGTATCGGATACAGCAAAAAAAATATCGGACATGCCTTTTTTTAATAAATATATATATATTTTTAATTAAATCGTTTTCTAATTGTATTTAACGTTACAGACAAAATGTCTTACACTCATCCACAGTCTTTAGTTTTGGCTTAAAGTAGGGCTATGAAATTTATCGCGTTAATGGCGGTAATTTTATTTTTTTTAATTAATCACGTCAAAATCTTTAACGCAATAAACGCATGCACTGCAGGACCCACTCACGCATTGTAGCGTTCAATCTGTAATGGCGCCGTTTTACCTATATATAGAGCTAAAAGGCAGCGTAAATTGAGTAGAGTGAACTTTGGCAGTCTTTGGAACCTTTTTTTAGTTGACTAAAGCCTTAAAATCCCTCTCTCAACAATTAGAAATATCGTGAGAAGCAATGCGGGGAAGAAAGGTAGTAGTTTATCTTTTTCTTAACACCCTATGTTTTTCCCAACGCAGAGAAGATATATCAATTGGTGCCACTACGCACAGTCATGGTTGCACTTCCCATCATGCATTTGGGCAGAACATTTAAATGGCTACAGTATCATTTACTGAAAGCTCAACAAATACACTAGATGGCAATATTTAGTCACAATATACAAAGTATCCTTGAAGAATTACAAGTCTTTTCTATCCGTGGATCCCTCTCACAGAAATAATGTTAATAATGTAAATGCCATCTTGAGGATTTATTGTCATAATAAACAAATGCAGTACTTATGTACTGTATGTTGAATGTATATATTCGTCCGAGTTTTATTCATTTTTTTTTCTGAATGCATTGCCAAAATGTATATGATCGGGAAAAATTATCGCAAATGATTGGAATTGAATCGGGAGCAAAAAAAAAAAAGCTATCGGATCGGGAAATATCGGGATCGGCAGATACTCAAACTAAAACGCTCGGATCGGGGGCAAAAAACATGATCGCAACAAACCTAATAACAACATATGGAGGGAGAAAGCATTTAATCTGTGTTGCAGTAAATGTTTCAGTGTTTGAATACTATTATTCCCACTGAGCCCCTCCCCCTTATGATAGTGAATTTGTGTCACAGCCTCGATTGCACAGGTTGGTGAGCCTGGGACCACGTGCCGCTGATCATTATCAGCAGCTTACTTTAACCGGTCCTAGGCCTCACATCATCGCTAGATCAACAACTCACCTATGTGACTTTCAGCTGACAAAAAATCTTGTAATCTTGATACTGAGCTCATTTTTGCCCCCCCCCCACCAGATCCTGTACTGCTTGCCTACCAGAACGTCTGCCTGCCTGTTCACGTGTTCTATCACCAAACTGTCCACCATATTCTTTGCACACTATCTGCCACTCCCTCTCATCGTCATTGAAATCTTGTTACCACTGCCAGTTTGCCTCCCGTCTCTGCCCTTAGATAGCCGTTACCCATACCCTTAACAATTAAAATATGTAGCTTACAGTCTGAAAAATGGTCATCTTTGATGTGGAGTTGCTTGTTCCAATTAAAATATTTTGTGAAAAAACAATGTTGTATTGTTATGGTGCATTAATATGTTAGCATTAATAAATGGCATGAAAAAGAAATGTTGTCGTTATTGCTTTTAATAGAAAATGTTAATGTGCAATATAAACACATTACAGTATGACACATTGAACAAAATGAACCCCAAATTTAATACTGAAAACAGTTTGGATACAAATCTGACCCAGATTGGGTAAGATGTGTGCCATATCCGGGCCATGCATTATTGTAGTGTCTGATATTTTAGACCAGTTCTGGCCCAAAAACTGGTGGCTAATCCGGCAAGTGACTCCATACTGAGTTTGGGCTATTGTTCAAAAAGACTGATTTGTTTTAGGAAATTGCGCCATAATTTCGAGTATATCTAGCCCATGTCCGCTCCAGTTACATTTTGCTATTTCGGTGGGATCATTCTATTTTGACCTTTGACCTTTTTTTTGTCTTTATATCAAATACCATGCAAATTTGAGTTTAAATTGGCTAATCCGTTCAAGTTATCGCAAAATTTATTTTACGATATCTGTGACCTTTGACCTCACTCACAACAAAATGAATTGGCTGACATTGACAGCGATGGATCTCAACTCAATTTTGACTGGGAGACTTGGCAGCAATCATTCAATCCTGACCTTTGACCTTTTCTGTCTTCATATCAAATACAATGCGCATTTGAGTTTAAATCTGCTAATCTGTTCTTTCGTGATCGCAAAATTATTTTTCTGACCTCTGTGACCTTGATCTCATCACCTAAAATTTAACTCATTGAGGGCAATAGGCATTTAACTTATTGACTGTCATTGGCAGCAATAGACGTTAACTCCGATTTGACTGGGAGAGTTGGCAGTGATTATTTATTCCTGACCTTTGACCTTTTTTGTCTTCATATCAAATAACGCGCAAATTCGAGTTAAAATCGCTTAATCCATTGGAAAGGTTTCGCAAAACTCTTTTTCCAATCTCTGTGACCATTGACCTCACTCACAACCAAATTTAACTCATTGGCTGACATTGACAGCGACAGACGTCATCTCCATTTTGACTGGAAGGGTTGGCGGCGATCATTCAATCCTGACCTTTGGCCTTATTTTTTGTCTCCATGACAAATACCGTGCACATTTGAGTTTAAATCAGCTAATCCGTCCTCACTTTATCGCAAAATTATTTTTCTGACCTCTGTGACCTTTGATCTCGCTCTATAATTTAACACATTGAGGGCAATAGACATTTAACTCATTGGCTGTCATTGGCAGTGATAGACATCAACTTCATTTTGACTGGCAGAGGTGGCATTCAATCCTGACCTTTGACATTTTTTGGTCTTAATATCAAATACAGAGCAAAATTGAGTTTAAATCAGCTGATCCGTTGTCAATTTATTGTAAATACCTGACCTCTGTGACCTTTGATCTCATTACTCTAAATTGATTTTTTATTTTAATTCTGGACTTGGTAGGATTCAGGCTTTCCCTCAGCACTAAAGTACCATGGAGAGCGCCTTTCTGCTTGATTTTAGATGAAGGATCCCCTGTTTTCGTTGGTTATGAATCTATTATATTAATGCATGGTATTGTGTGAAATACGTTAAATAATAAAAATACAAATAAAAAAATAAAGAAATTACAAACATAAAAAACTCTTTGGATATTTATACACTTATTTTCTTTCTGAAATATACTATATATTTATTTCTAAATGGGAAGAGGGATGTATGTATAATACCTGAACAGACTTCTGCCTTTATTTCTAGGATATTAAATTCATATAATAATAATCCTTTGCTGAACAATTGGGTCTTCGCACCATGTTGGTGCTTGGGCCCTAACTAGGATGACCCTGTTTTATCCTAATCACAACTCAGTAATGAGCCTAACCCTAAACCCTAACTCCAAACTTGAGGCACTAATCTTAGGGTTCACCCTCATTCTAGCCCTAACCCCAAACTTGGAGATGGGTTAGCCCTAACTTCAAAGCTTACCCTTCTGGCCCTAATCTTAAATTTTACATTCGGTATATCGGTACCTATTTAACTAGATACAGAGGTTGGCCCTGTTTTTTTTTTCATCCCCATTTTTTTAGGTCATCCGTTTTGACGAAAGAGGAGAGAAAGTAATCTTCTTACGTCATCATTTTCCCTTAGGACAAAACCCTTTTGGGAATAAGTAAGCGACAGGGCACATATAAACACCTTTTTTCTTAAACAAAAATAAAAAATTATGTTTATTTTGTATCCAATAGTAATGAATCCTGTGTCCGTGCATATGGTTGTCCACAACAGCTAAATACTCGAAAATGTACCTCACTGTAAGAATTGAACTTGTTCTTAACCTGGGGACTACCTTCAAAGTGTCTATGACAACATGTTTATTTCATATTTCATGCGGTATTTTATGCTCCTAAATGAAATGGACCGCTTGGATGTGTGTGGAAGTGATCGATTTATTTATTCAATTTTTTTAATCCCGCGCCATGAAAATGACTTCCTGGATAATACGAATATGACGTCAGCCGGGTCGCCATCTCACAACACAGCCATTACTATATAGCATGCAGATGGATTGCGGTTACATCTGATTTTGCGAATTAATTTGTTTATTTTTCGCATCACGCAAGCCCAATGTGCTGCAGGCTTTTGTTGCTGCACCAGGTAGAGGCATGTGAGCCTTTTTGGTTTCAAAAAGTCTGACTTGTTTTTGTCGTTCACCGCAGAGAACGGCCAAAACAAGTCGGACAACTGTTTGAACATTGGACTAACGAGAAAGTGAGTAAACATCGTGTTTGGTATTATGTCAAATACTGGGATCACGGCACACGTTTTAATAAGGAGGTGGTTTGCATTTTGTGGGTGACAATGCTCCCTGTCCATGGAGAAGGCCACTCAGCCAACGACCGGCGGCTTGTCACACACCCTGATCACTTCCACCCCCTCGGTCCTCTTTGTGTGGCCGCCAATAGACCATTATCCTCGGTATGGGCTCGGGCAGCCCCCCCTTCTGACGTCAGCTGGTTTGTCCACAGAGACTGTGCTATTTTCGGCGTTCATTCCCGTCTCTGGCTTCCCGCAGAAGAATGACGAGGTGTAACTTTTTCGCCCCGGGGGCTGGCCGATCGGTAAGGACAATCAACCCTGCCGTCGTGTGTTACATGAGTCGGGGTAGTTTAGTGTGATATTTCGTTTTCGAAAGGCGAGAATAAGACTTGAAAAAGCGGCTCGATTCGCATTAGCATGTCGGCTAGCTGTCCCGTCTGCTGTTTTGTTTACGCGCTTTCTTTCGTCTCCGAAGCTGGGGCAGGGAAATGAAAAAAGCAGGACTAAATCTGGTGGCATAAAATACTATGAAGTCGGCAGTTTTGAACATGATGCAGTAATTTTGCCCTGTCGTACCGAATAAATGCATTTTTAATATTTCATATTCCATTTAGCACAAGATTGTGATTTGTCATGACGATACCATTAATTTATCAATTGGGGAAAAATTCTTAGGTTAAAAAAAATATTCTATAAAAATATTGGAGTAGAGTTTGAAACAAAAAATCCTATTTTGGCACGTCCCAAAATAAATGCCAAATACCAAAAAATAAGTAAATGCCACATACCGAGCTCCATTTTGCCACATACAGTACCAAAAAAAAAAAAAAAAAAAAAGCCACATACCAATATCCATATTGCCACAAACAAACAAAATGCCACATACTAAAACACATTTTGCCACATACCAAAATAAATGCCATATACCAAAATCAGTTTTGGCACCTACCAAAAAAATGTCACATACCAAAATCCATTTTGCCACATACCAAAAAAATGCCACATACAAAAATTAATTTAGTCACATACCAAAATGAATGCCAAATCCAAAAAATGCCAATTACCAAAACCCATTTTGCCACATTCCAAAATCCATTCTGCCACATACCAAAAAAAAATGCCACATACAAAAATCCTTTTTGCCACATAACAAAATAAATGCCACATACCAAATTCCCATTTTGGCACATCCCAAAATAAATGCCAAATACCAAAAAAATAAATAAATGCCACATACCGAAAAAAAAAACGGAAAAATACTTTGATAAAAAGAATATCCTATAAAAATATTGGAGTTTGAGACATAAAATCCCATTTTGGCACATCCCAAAAAAAAATGCCAAATACCAAAAAATAAATAAATGTCACATACCGAAATCCATTTTGCCACATACAGTACCAAAAAAAATGCCACATACCAATATCCATATTGCCACAAACAAAAAAAACGCCGCATACTAAAACCCATTTTGAACATACAAAAAAAAAATGCCACGTACCAAAATCCATTTTGCCACATACCAAAAAAATGCCACATACAAAAATCAATTTAGTCACATACCAAAACGAATGCCAAATCCAAAAAATGCCTATTACCAAAACCCATTTTGCCACATTCCAAAATCCATTCTGCCGCATACCAAAAAAAATGCCACATACAAAAATCCTTTTTGCCACATAACAAAATAAATGCTACATACCCAAAAAACTGCCACATACCAAAATAAATGTCACATACCCCCCCAAAAATGCCACATATCAAAATCCCATTTTGGCACATCCCAAAATAAATGCCAAATACCAAAAAATAAATAAATGCCACATACCGAAAAAAAAAACAAAAAAAAAACGGAAAAATACTTAGATAACAAGAATATCCTCTAAAAATATTGGAGTAGAGTTTGAAACAATCATGACATTTTGTCGCTTTCTGTCGCATTTTTCTCATTCTGAATCTTCCCCCTCAATGGGCGGAATTCTAAATCAAATGAAATCGTTACCCTGCTGATGTCATCATCCAGCTGGGGACGCTAGAGCCCTAGAAGGACAGGCGACAGATTAAAAGACTATTTTCTCGTCATCTGCGCTTTGCCAAATTGTTATATGTTGTGGAATCGTCTCAAATTATGATTCTAATTCATAAAACACAACTGCCAAATTGTTGTATTTTGTGGAATCGTCTCAAAATAGGATTCTAATTCACAAAACACAACCGAAACTGTACATAATTGAACCGAACCGAAAATGCTTAACCAAAACCTCTCACTACATCCATGTGAAACTTTAAGTGATACCGAGTTTTTCAGAAGATTTCTGCTACCAAAATCCAAAAGGAGTTAAAAAGGCGCAATCTAAGAATAACGGCTTTGTTAAAGGGGTAAGCGTTTTGAAAACTCGAAATTGTACTTTTAAGAGCGGCTTAAACAATAAGTGTAAAGCCCTATCTAGGACACATCTTGGATATGAAACTCTTGAGATGAACTTCAAGAGGGACATATTCACGGACAAACGTTTATCGAGGCCAACCTTTTGTGTGGCTTGAGAACAAAAATGTAACCAAAGAGACAGAATGAAGAGTGGAAAAAAAGTTGCATGGAATAAAACATCTTCTCCTGGGGAGCTGAATGGTGTTCCCTTGAGGAGTGGACGGTTAAAGGCAGGTGTTTAATATACAAGAAAAACCTTGGTGCGTGTGAATAAAGATAAAGATGAAGATGTTAAACGCTCGCCGGTGACAGAATGAGAGCAGTGATGAAAAGCAGCGGCACAATGGGCCTCAATCAAAAGACCAGATGACTATCAAAAATGTCGGCCAGAGCGTCGCTAACGGGGAAGCTAAAGTGACAAAATGGTAATGACCGGCAACTCTTTCACCGCCGTGGATGCCTATATTCCCTACTGATGAAAGATTATACTCTCCTGAAGTTGCTAATGTATGGATTTTGAAGGGCTAACTAACATCACGCTATGTTTCCAGTACAAATTAGCGCAAGTGTTCCGTTGCATAAGAAACTTGGAGCTTCTGAGTACTTCAGCTTTTGTTGCTCGGATGTAGCATTCCCGAGGCTACGTTTAAGGAATAGTGAGATATTCGCCAAGACGTGGCAATTTAAGGCTATTTTTAAGGCTAACCATCGGTGCTTTGACAAATTTAAATAAGTCAAAAGGCTATCCAGGTTGCTAAAATGAAGCTGCTGAGCTAATAAAAAAACAAAACAAAAAAACGACACATACAAAAATTAATTTTGCCACATACCAAAATGAATGCCACATACAAAAAAATGCCGATTACCAAAACCCATTTTGTCACATACCAAAAAATGCCACACACAAAAATCTTGTCTCGCCATATACCAAAATAAATGCCACATCCCAAAATCCTTTTTTTGCCACAAAGCAAAATAAATGCCACACACCCCAAAAAAACTGCCACATACCAAAATATATGCTACAACCCCCAAAAAATTCCACATATCAAAATCCTATTTTACCACATACAGAAAAAAGCCACATGCCAAAATCATTTTTGCCACATAACAAAATAAATGCCACATACCCAAAAAACTGCCACATACCAAAATAAATGTCACATACCCCCCAAAAAATGCCACATATCAAAATCCCATTTTGCCACATACCAATAAAAATGCCAAATACCAAAATGCATTTTGCCACATCCCAAAATAAATGCCAAATACAAAAAAAAACAAAACAAAAACAAAAAAAAACAAAAAAAACAAATGCCACATACCGATATCCATTTTGCCACATGACTAAAAAAATGCCACTTACCAAAGTCTATATTGCCACAAACAAAAAAACGCCACATACTAAAACCCATTTTGCCACATACAAAAAAAAAAAAAAAAAAAAAAATGCCACGTACCAAAATCCATTTAGTCACATACCAAAAAAATGCAATATACCAAAATCCATTTTGCCACATACCAAAATAAATGCCACATACCAAAATTCATTCTGCCACATACTAAAAAATACCACATACCAAAATCCTTTCTGCCACATAACAAAATACATGCCACATACCCGAAAAACTACCACATACCGAAATAATTGTCACATACCCCCCAAAAAATGCCACATATAAAAATTCCATTTCGCCACATACCAAAAAAAATGCCACATACCAAAATCCATTTTGCCACATACAATACCAAAAAATGCCACGTACCAAAATCCATTTGGCCATACACCCAAAAAAATCCATATACCAAAATCCATTTTGCCACATACCAAAATCCATTTTTCCACATACCAAAAAAAAAAAAAAAAAATGCCACATACACGAATCAATTTAGTCACATACCAAAATGAATGCCACATCCCAAAAATGACAATTAACAAAACCCATTTCGCCACATACCAAAATAAATGCCACATACCAAAACAATTTTTGCTACAAATCAAAATAAATGCCTCTTACCAAAAAATTGCCGCATACAAAAATAAATGCCACATACCAAAATCCATTTTGCCACATACTAAATAAAAATCTAACATACCAAAATCCTTTTTTCCAATATACAAAAAAAAAAAAAAAATGCCACATACCAATATCCATTTTGCCACATACAAAAAAAATGTCACATACAAAAAGACACGCCACATTCCAAACAAAATCCATTTTGCCACATACCAAAAAAATGCCCCATATCAAAATCAATTTTGCCACATATAAAAAAAATGCCATATACCAAAATCCATTTTGCCACTTACCAAAAAAAAAAAAAAAAAAAAAAAGCCACATACCAAAATCCATTTTGTTGATGGATTGGGCGTCGTGCGCCTTCAATGGCAGCCATAGAGTAAACTGAGACACTATTATGATGGAAGATTTTGGTAGCAATTTTTGATTCCTCGTTTATTTATTCTTTTTTTATTTATTTTTTTTTTTTAATAGTGGCACCTTTTTAACATGATATCTAAAATCTTGGCATGAGCATATCGATCACCTTTTGGAATGCAAAGCATCACGATATAATCACCATTTCCATATTTTATCACACCCCTGTTATGACGGCAAGCCGTTAATGTGGATCCAAAAACACAGACCAGGAGATCAATAGAGCAAATGTTTGTGTTTAATTAGTATAACAAAGGGAGCACGCTAGAAAACGCGGATATAACAAGTACAACTTAGGGAGCACGCTAGAAAACGCGGATATAACAAGTACAACTTAGGGAGCACGCTAGAAAACGCGGATATAACAAGTACAACTTAGGGAGCACGCTAGAAAACGCGGATATAACAAGTACAACTTAGGGAGCACCCAAGATGGCGTGAATATAACAGAGTACAAAATCCTAACTACAAAATCCAGAAGAGCACAAAAGTAAATAAGATCAAACCAGAACACGACCGAAGAACGTCGGAAGGCACCGAGGATGACGATGAGCACACAGCGGTAAGCAAGGCAGGAACAAGCATATGCAATAGTCCGACACTCGCAGACGGTGACAGGAGTCCTTAAATAGTGAGCGCTCCTAATGCGCCACAGGTGTGCGGCCACGGCCCCGCCCATCCAGCTGAATCAGATGCTGGAAAGAAAAAAAAAACTGAGAAGGCATACAGATATGACAGAACCCCCCCCTCAACGGACGCCCCCTGGCGGACCACCTGGTTTCGAGGGATGAAGGGAGTGGAAATCCCGCAAAAGCGATGGATCGAGGATCCAGGAGCGGGGGACCCATTGGCGCTCCTCAGGGCCATAACCTTCCCAGTCGACCAGGTACTGCACCCCCCTTCCCCGCCTCCTAGAATCGAGAATAGTACGCACCGTATATACCGGCCCACCGTCAACCACGCGAGGGGCAGGAGGAGGCACTGGTGGAGGGTTCAGGGGGCTAGTGGAGACCGGCTTGAGCAGAGACACGTGGAAGACTGGGTGGATCTTCATTGAACCGGGAAGCTGTAGCCTGACCGCGACGGGGTTCACCACAGAGTCCACAGCAAAAGGGCCCACGAACCTAGGGCCCAACTTCTTGGAAGTCCCAGCAAGGTTCAAATCCCGCGTTGATAACCAGACCATCTGGCCCGGACGATAGACCGGAGCGGGTCTTCTGTGGCGGTCAGCAATCAGGCGGTTGCGAGCTGCAGTGCGGACTAGTGCAGCCCTAGCGTCCCTCCAGACTCTATGGGCCCTCCGCAGGTGCACTTGGACGGACGGCACGACGACCTCGGCTTCCTGAGAAGGGAACAGTGGTGGTTGGAACCCGTATGCCGACATAAAAGGCGACCTCCCAGTGGCTGAGCTAATGAGGGTGTTGTGGGCATATTCCACCCAAGGCAGGTGTGAGGCCCAGGAGGCCGGATGCAGTTGGCAAACGCAACGGAGGGCAGCCTCCAGCTCCTGGTTGACCCGTTCTGTCTGTCCGTTGGACTGTGGGTGGTAGCCGGAAGACATACTTGACGTGGCCCCCAGAGCTTTGCAGAATGCTCTCCAAACCCGAGACACAAACTGGGGTCCCCTGTCAGAAACTAGGTCAGACGGAAGGCCATGGGTTCGAAAAACGTGTGTTACCAGCAGGTCAGCGGTCTCCAGAGCTGAAGGCAACTTGGGGAGAGCGACGAAGTGCGCCATCTTGGAGAATCGGTCAATCACTGTCAAGATGACGGAATATCCCCTTGAGCGTGGAAGGCCAGTAATAAAATCGAGTGCAACATGGGACCAAGGACGAGATGGAACAGGCAACGGACGCAGAAGTCCTGCTGGAGCTTGATGGGCCGATTTGCCCCGAGCGCAGATGGAACACGCAGAAATGTAGTCCATGACGTCCTTTCGCATACCCGGCCACCAAAACCTCTGGGAAATGAGGAAGAACGTGCGGGACACACCCGGGTGGCAGGCAAACTTCGAGGTGTGCCCCCACTTTAGCACTCCTGCACGCTGAGCGTCCGGAACAAAAAGTTTGCCAGCAGGACAGCCTCCGGGCACCCTAACACCCCGTAGAGAGTCTTCCACTAGCCGCTCAACCTCCCATCGGAGTGCGCCGATGATCAGGTTCTCTGGAACAACAGGCTCCTCTGAAGACATTTCCTCCACCGGTTCATGAATTCTTGACAAGGCATCGGGTTTCCCGTTGCGTGATCCCGGACGGTAAGTAATCACATAGTTGAAACGTGTCAGGAACAGCGCCCAACGGGCCTGGCGTGTGTTGAGGCGCTTGGCAGCCCGGAGGTACTCCAAATTCTTATGGTCGGTGAGTATTTGGAACGGCACCTCCGTCCCCTCCAACCAGTGCCTCCATTCCTGTAAAGCCTGAACTATAGCGAGCAGCTCCCTGTTGCCGACGTCATAATTTGCCTCCGCGGGGGTGAGGCGGCGGGAGTAGAATGCGCAGGGGTGTAGTCTCTGGTCGACTGCAGACCTCTGGGATAGGATGGCCCCCACTCCGGAACTCGACGCATCAACCTCGACCACAAAAGGAAGATCTGAGTCAGGGTGAACAAGGACAGGTGAGCTAGTGAATGCCCTTTTAAGACCTACAAAAGCGGCTTCCGCCACAGAGGACCACACAAACGGGCGTTTATTAGAGGTCAACCTGGTAAGGGGCTCGGCCCTCATACTATAGTTCCGGATAAAACGCCTATAAAAATTGGCAAACCCGAGGAACCTTTGTAACTGCTTACGTGAAGTGGGGGTTGGCCAATCTGCAACTGCCTGAATTTTGGCTGGGTCAGGCCGTAATTGCCCTTTTTCGACGATGAAACCAAGAAATTGCATTGACCCGCGGTGGAACTCGCACTTCTCGGCCTTGACAAACAGCCTATTTTCCAGAAGCCTTTGGAGGACCATGCGGACATGTTGGCGGTGTTCCTGCAAGTTTCTAGAAAATATTAAGATGTCATCTAAATAAACAAAACAGAAGACATTTAGCATGTCACGAAGCACATCATTTATGAGGCTCTGGAAAACAGCGGGTGCATTAGTCAGACCAAAAGGCATGACTAAGTATTCAAAATGTCCGAGCGGGGTTTTGAAAGCGGTTTTCCACTCATCTCCATCCCGAATCCTAACCAAGTGGTAAGCGCTGCGCAAGTCTAACTTGGTATATATGGTGGCTGACTTTAACGGTGCGAAGGCCGAATCTAATAATGGCAGCGGATATTTGTTTTTAACAGTAATCTCATTAAGGCCCCGGTAGTCAATGCACGGCCGAAGACCCCCATCTTTTTTGCCAACGAAAAAAAACCCCGCTCCCAACGGTGAGGACGAAGGGCGAATTAGGCCAGTTGCCAAGGAAGAGGTTATATAATCTCTCATAGCCTCCTGCTCAGGTTTAGAAATTTGATATAACCTCGAGCTAGGTAGTGGGGCATTGGGCTGCAAGTCAATGGCGCAGTCGTAAGGGCGGTGCGGAGGCAGGGTCTTAGCCTGGTCTATACTAAAAACCTGTTCGAGATCATGGTACTCGGCAGGAACATTTACTAAATTTACAGGCTCGGCAACTGTTTGGGCTTGATCCGGAAGTAGGCACGCCGAGCGTAAGCAGTGCGCGTAACAGAAGGAACTCCAAGTCACTACTTGTGTTTTAGTCCAGTCAATATTAGGGTTATGCATCTTTAGCCAGGGGAGCCCTAGCACAACCGAAGCCGATTTACATGGCATAACCAAGAAGCTACGAACCTCAAAATGGTTCCCGGACAGCTTTGTTTTAAGCGGGGGCGTTATAAACCTTACGTCCGCCAGGGGTCGCCCATCGAGATCTAGAACCTTTTTAGGAGTAGAGAGTCTTATTAATGGGCATTTAAGAGCATCAACAACACTCTGGTCCATAAAACATTCATCTGCCCCTGAATCTATTAAAGCAGTGAACCTAAAATTAACCCCCCCATGCGAAACCTCTCCCGGCAATTGCAGTCTCATTTCACCTCGAGTTTGTTTTAGTTCAATCGACTCGTTGCGAGGCAAATCATTTGACTGATTGCCATAATGTACGAACCCGGTCCCCCCTCTGGCGAGAGGAACCCCAGGGGCCGAAGATCCAGGACGACGTGAAGAGATCGCGTCACAGGCGGCAACGTGGTGCCCCGGCAAGCCACAGTAAAGACACAAGCCCGCCCTCATCCGTCTCCGCCGCTCCTCCGTAGAAAGACGACCGCTGCCGAGTTGCATTGGCTCCTCCCCCGCCAGGACCGGACTCCGCGTCGGCGTAGAGGTTGATGGTGATTCGACGAAGCCGTCTGCACGTAACGTTGCCGGACCGTACAGCGATGACGACCCACGACGGCCCCGCTGCTCCAAGGCTCGTTCCCTCTCGCGCTCCTTCAGTCGATTGTCCAACTTCACGGACAAGGAGATAAGGTCTTCCAGGCCCGAGGAATCCTCCCGGGCCGCCAACTCGTCCTTCACCGCAGACGACAGCCCCCTCCGAAAAATTCCACACAGCGCCGCCTCGTCGTAACCGCACTCCGCGGCCAAAATGCGGAATTGGATGGAGTAGTCCGCCACGCTAAGCTCGCCTTGAAAAAAATCCAGCAGGCGGCTGCCTGCCTCCTTGCCTCTAACCGGGTGATCAAATACTCTCACAAACTCTGTTTTAAAAGTCTCGAATGACTGACGGATTGCGGGATTAGCGTTGCTTACCGCCATTGCCCAAGTGGCCGCTTTACCGGCGAGGAGACTCATGGTATACGCTACACGGGACCTGTCACTCGCGAACGTATATGGCTGCTGGTCAAATACAAGGGAGCACTGGTGCAGAAATTGTCGACAAGCGCCGGGTTCTCCCTCGTAACGATGGGGGTGTGGCAACACTGGCTCCCGGAAAGCAGCCGGTGGAACAACCGGAGACGGGGCGGAGTGATCGGGCGCCGCGGCAGCGTTACCTACGCCACCGGACTGTGCAGGTGGGGCCATATTTTCAATTCTAGTGGTTAGCGCGGTGATCACGTTCACTAGTTCATTTAACGATTGTTCATGCTTGCTGATCATATGACCATGACCGGCAAGCGCGTGGCGAATACCCTCCGAGTCTGTGGGATCCATGGTCGGACTATTCTGTTATGACGGCAAGCCGTTAATGTGGATCCAAAAACACAGACCAGGAGATCAATAGAGCAAATGTTTGTGTTTAATTAGTATAACAAAGGGAGCACGCTAGAAAACGCGGATATAACAAGTACAACTTAGGGAGCACGCTAGAAAACGCGGATATAACAAGTACAACTTAGGGAGCACGCTAGAAAACGCGGATATAACAAGTACAACTTAGGGAGCACGCTAGAAAACGCGGATATAACAAGTACAACTTAGGGAGCACGCTAGAAAACGCGGATATAACAAGTACAACTTAGGGAGCACGCTAGAAAACGCGGATATAACAAGTACAACTTAGGGAGCACCCAAGATGGCGTGAATATAACAGAGTACAAAATCCTAACTACAAAATCCAGAAGAGCACAAAAGTAAATAAGATCAAACCAGAACACGACCGAAGAACGTCGGAAGGCACCGAGGATGACGATGAGCACACAGCGGTAAGCAAGGCAGGAACAAGCATATGCAATAGTCCGACACTCGCAGACGGTGACAGGAGTCCTTAAATAGTGAGCGCTCCTAATGCGCCACAGGTGTGCGGCCACGGCCCCGCCCATCCAGCTGAATCAGATGCTGGAAAGAAAAAAAAAACTGAGAAGGCATACAGATATGACAACCCCTATATATAACCGGATTGATATTAATTTCCTTTTCCTGGCTTTCATGCGGTGTTGCAGTTCATCAACACCTCGTCGCACTTTCCAGCCAAACAAAATAAAAGGGAGATTTCTGGCAAAGGCGTGGAAAATAGTCACCAGCTGTTGCCGACATCTGCTGGCTCGAGAAGAAAGCCAGACTCACGCCAGCCGGCCGGGTGGCACTGTACTTTTTTTTCCCTTTTATATGAAGGCCTTTACTCTGTAATTCCAAATAAAGGGTGCGAGAGAGATTTTCGGGGGGGTTTCATAGATGCTCCTCGCTGCATCTAAAAATCTTCTCTCTTGGCTTTGCGCTCAGGCAGCTTGTTTATCTACCCGCTTACCTTTGCCTCCCTGCCACGGCTGTGCGAACACACACAACGCCGATGTATGAGTCATCTAATGGACATCATGGGCTCCTCTAGCCAATTCCTCATTATCTCTGCCAACTCGCACAGTGAAAATAAACACACGTTTGGAAATAATCCGCACAGTCGGCGGCATGATCTGTCAATCAAGAGTTTTATAACGGAGTCAAACCTATGGGTAGCTGACGATTCGATACGATTTGCAATGTAAGGCTCGCGATATCGATGATCTCATGATATGGCAACACGACAATTGTCAGGAAATCAACAAAGCAACTGATGGAGAAAATATTAAAATATTATGTGACCCGAAGTGACCGCAGAGACTGCGCTATTTTCGGCGTTCATTCCCCTCTCTGGCTTCCCGCAGGACCGCAGAAGAATGACGCGCTGTAACTCTTTCGCCCCGGGGGCTGGCCGATCGCTGATGACAATCAACCCTTCCGTCGTGTGTTACATGAGTCGGGGTAATTTAGTGTGATTTTTTGTTTTCAAAAGGCGAGAATAAGACTTGAAAAAGCGGCTCGGTTCGCGTTAGCATGTCGGCTAGCTGTCATGTCTGCTGTTTTGTTTACGCTCTTTCTTTCGTCTCCGAAGCCGGAGCAGGGAAATGAGAAAAGCAGGACTAAATCTGGTGGCATAAAATACCGTTCGGTAGAGTAAGAAGTCGGCAGTTTCGAATAATTTTGCCCAGTCGTACGGAATAAATGCATTTTTAATATTTCATATTCCATTTAGCACAATATCGTGATTTGTCATGACGGTACCATTAATTTAGCAATTGGGGTATAACACTTAGATAAAAATAATATCCTGTAAAAATATTGGAGTAGAGTTTGAAACATAAAATCCCATTTTGGCACATCCCAAAATAAATGCCAAATACCAAAAAATATATAAATGCCACATACCAAAATCCATTTTGACACATACAGTACCAATTAAAATGCCACATACCCATATCCATATTGCCACAAACAAACAAAAAAAACGCCACATACTAAAACCCATTTTGAACATACAAAAAAAATGCCACGTACCAAAAAAATGCCACATACAAAAATCAATTTGATCACATACCAAAATGAATGCCAAATCCAAAAAAGGCCAATTACCAAAACCCATTTTGCCACATTCCAAAATCCATTCTGCCACACACACACACACAAAAAAAAAAAAAAAATGCCACATACCCAAAAAACTGCCACATACCAAAATAAATGTCACATATCAAAATCCTATTTTGGCACATCCCAAAATAAATGCCTCATACCGAAAAAAAAAAAAAGAAACAGAAAAATACTTAGATAAAAAGTATATCCTATAAAAAATATTGGAGCAGAGTTTGAAACAATCATGACATTTTGCCGCTGTCTGTCGCATTTTAATATGTGAATTAGCACATTATGCCTTGTGATAGGTTCATTTCGGGTCAAAGGGCGGTGTGATGGAGAAAATATTATGTGACCCGAAGTGAATTAGCACATTATGCCTTATGATAAATTCAATCCGGGTCAAAGGGCGGAATGACGGGGGAAAATATTACATTATGCCTTTGTGATGTATGATTGCTTTTAGATTGTAACAATTTCTATTGTTTTTTTTACCCTGAGTTTCATAATTAGGAGGGAATCTCACGAGATAACTTGTTTTGCACCATAATCCCATAGTTAGGAGGGAATCTCACAAGATAACTTGTTTTGCACTCATAATATTTACCGTGGGAATACAACATCTGCTACCGGACGGCGCAACCTGGGAACCACGCAAAGAAAAGCCCCTTTTTCGAGGGGCTGAACCAAAAGTAGCTTTGTCATTGGACGGGGCCGCGCCGCCTGGGAGCGGAGGTTGGCCGTCTCGTTCCTACAAAAACCGGACATTTCCGGGCGACGAGTGAAGTCCTCCAGCGGGTCACGTACGGATCGCCTGGCTTTGTTCCTTCGCCACCTACCTGAAGCGTTGGCTCCCGCTCATCTGTCACGGTAAGCGATTTTCATTGCTAAGGGACACCTGATTGTGCTGTAACGTAGCGCGGGATTCTGGGATTGACAAACTCAAATCTAGCATCATCTGCTGTGAACTGAAATGAGTTTATCACTAGTAGATGTCCAATCCCATTCATTTCAATAGCATAAAAACTTCCATTCACGCCTATTGTTTTCCAAACAAAGTGACCCGATATCTGTCCTTTTCCTTTTCATTTTGGGAGATTTACATGTCACTTCATGTGACCAAAATCAACAGTAAATGACCCATAAATTCCTGTGACCCAAAATCAACAGGAAGTGACATGTACCATCTTGGCCCGAATAAGACGGCCCTGATTATAAGACGACCCCCTTTTTCAAGACTCAAGTTTGAAAAAAGACTTTTTGAACACCAAATTAATTTTTATACAGAAATATAATTACAGTACATCTAAAACAAATGATTATAACAATAAATTTGACTGAAAAAGAATGTTATTTTGCCTCATTCAAATCTTATATCTGAACATTTAAATATATAAACTAAAGTGCAATCACATTCATAAATGAATGGCTTTTGGTTTTTGAAATGTAAATAAACCAATCTATTGTGATAAAACAACAAAATTGCAATAACTGCATTAACCATCAAAGTGAAGTCTAACTGTAACTGTAGTCTTGAAACAAATCTGAATGAGGAAAAACATTGCAATAAAATAATGCAAACTAGTTCAACTTGAGAGTAGCCGAGATCTGTCATGACAGAACATCGCTTTAATGATATCTGGCGCCATCTAGCGTCGTGAATGGGTATAACGTCTAGACCGCGAATACAAGACGACCCCCGCTTTTTCAGTCTTATTTCAATGCAAAAAGTGTCGTCTTATATTCGGGCCAATACGGTAATTGCCCCAGAATCAACAGGAAGTGAACTTTAATGACCCATAATCAAAAGGAAGTGACCTATAAACAGTGTTGTTAATCTTACTTAAAAAAGTAATAAATTACAGTTACGAATGAATTCTCTCAAAAAGTAATTGAACGAGTTACTCAGTTACCTGAATGTAAGAGTAATTAGTTACTTGACAAAGTACCAGGTGTTACCATTCATGGTTTTTTTTTCATTCAAAAAAAAAAAAAACAACAAAAAACAGTAACCTTCGCTATGTTTGGAAGTCATTTAAAGTGCGTACGACAGAATAAAAAAAAAGTCTTAAATAGCATTATTATCTGAATTGGAATCATATTTTCCAAAATTTTCCGTTCGTCCGTAAACGGCAATTTTTTTGAAAAATTCCAAAATGTATCTAGTCCGACAATCAAAGATTTGGGGACGGTGAAGGGCATAAAAGTTGTATACAGAATTTGGAAAAAAAAATCACGGTTCCCCGGAAATTTGCCAAAACTTTCCCTCTCATTTTTAATGGGCAATTTCCCATTCACTTCCGATGGAATTTCCAACGGAGTTTAAATTGATGCCATTGACAGCCATGTATGTCGTATCTAATTTTCCCATTCATTTCTAATGGCATTTACTTTGTTTAATGCCACAGACGGCCATGTTTGTTCATTCTATTGATGCCAATGTACTTGGATTTCATTGGCGCCTATGTAAGTCGATGCCATTGACGGCCATGGACGTCCAAAATTTTTCCTATTCATTTTCAATCGGAAAAAAAACAATGTCCCCAAATAAACAGGAAAGAACCAGATATCAATAGGACGTCTCCCCCAAACTTCATTGATTCCATTGACGCTTATGAAGGGTGCTGCCATTCACGACCATGGATGTCCAAATTTCCCATTCATTTTGAATGGCATTTACTTTGTTTAATGCCACGGACGGCCATGTTTGTCCATTCTATTGATGCCAATGTACTTGGATTTCATTGGCGCCTATGTAAGTCGATGCCATTGACGGCCATGGACGTCCAAATTTTTCCCCTTTCATTTCAATGTAAAAAAAAAACAATGTCCCCAAATCATCAGGAAATGACCACATATCAATGAAACGTGTCCCCTAAACGTCCCCGATTCCAATGACGCTTATGGAGGGTGTTGCCATTCGTTCGGCATCCCGATCAATCGGGTCGGATCACGTCATTTTCAAAGTATCGGAATCGGCAAAAAAATATCGGCCATGCCTTTTTTAAATATATGTATATATATATATATATATATATATATATATATATATATATATATATATATATTTTTTTTTAATTAAATCGTTCTCATTGTATTTAACGTTACAGACATAATATGTTACACTCATCCAAAGTCTTTAGTTTAGGCTTAATGTAGGGTTATCAAATTTATCCCGATAATGGCGGTAATTAATTTT
Organism: Corythoichthys intestinalis; assembly: GCF_030265065.1. NCBI lineage: Eukaryota > Metazoa > Chordata > Actinopteri > Syngnathiformes > Syngnathidae > Corythoichthys > Corythoichthys intestinalis. Next base: position 3,304,946 of record NC_080395.1, read on the forward strand.
TTAAAAAATGTATCACGTTAAAATATTTAATGCAATTAATGCATGCGTTGCACGATCCACTCAAGCATTGTCGCGCTCAATCTGTAATGGCGCCGTTTTACCGATATAGAGATATAAGAGGCAGCGTAAAATGAGTAGAGTGAATTTTGGCAGCCTTTGGAGCCTTTTCTTAATTGGCTAAAGCCTTACAATCTCTCTCCGTACGATTAGAAATATCATTGGAAGCAATGTGGGGAAGCAAGGTAGCAATTGATCTTTTGCTTAACACTTTACGTTATTTCCCAACGCAGAGAAGATATATCAATTGGTAGCACTACGCACAGTCATGGTTCCACTTCCCATCATGCATTTGGGCATGGCTACAGTATCATTTACTGAAAGCTCAACAAATACACTAGATGGCAATATTTAGTCACAATATACAAAGTCACAAGTATTTCTATCCGTGGATCCCTCACAGAAAGAATGTTAATAATGTAAATGCCATCTTGAGGATTTATTGTCATAATAAACAAGTACAGTACTTATGTACTGTATGTTGAATGTATATATTCGTCCGAGTTTTATTCATTTTTTTCTTAATGCATTGCCAAAATGTATATGATTGGGAAAAATTATCGGGAATGATTGGAATTGAATCGGGAGCAAAAAAAAAGCAATCGGTTCTTGAAATATCGGGATCGGCAGATATTCAAACGATCGGGAGCAAAAAAACATGATCGGAACAACCCTAGTCCAAATTTCTGCATCATTTCAAATGGCATTTAATTTGTTTAATGCCATTGACTGGCATGTTTGTCCATTCTATTGATATCCCTGGGCGGGGATAAGATCTGTATAGCCACACAGCAAAGACCCAGAGTAATTTCTCCAGAAATTGCAGTTTCCAGTTATCGTATGCCTTGTATCCCGTATGGTACGGTACGGTACGGTCGGGAAGGTAAGGTAGGGTAGGGTATTGTCAGGTAAACCTGGCAGGCAGGTGGGGTGTGGACCCGAATGCAGGGAAAGGGAGGCGAGGCAGATAGATAGATAGATGTTGCAAAAATGATTTAATTCAAGCTAACAAAAACAAAGTACAAAACAAAGGCTGTGGTGATCCAAAAACTCTTAACAAACAAAAGTCAGGCTAACTAATAAACTTACTTTCCAAGCAGGACGAGGAACACGAGGAACTGGGGAAAAACGCTGGCATGAACGTGGTGATTGTCATTGACAGAGTTTGACAATAGCCACGTTTACATGGAGCCAAATATTCCAATTACAATCGGTTTAGATGTTCAAACCGAATAAATGTGTTCCATATAAACACCTCATTCGGAATGAACAGTCCCAAACCGAATGGAATTTCATTCCGTTTCACAGGGGTGGAATATTCCTTTTCCCAAACCGATTAGAAGTAAAATTATATCATGTAAACAGGGAAGCGGAATGGTGTCTGGTTGCGTTCTTTCTGCACATGCTCCGTACTGACGTGGTGACGTCACTTGGTGACGTAAGTAACGTCACTTGCAACATGGCTTCCAAGCACAGCGCACCTAATTGGAGTCCGGCGGAAAGTTTGTATTTAATTCAAACTTTAAAAGAATTGAATATAATTGCTCGCTTAGACGGGCGTAAAACGAGGAACAGTGAACTATTTAAAAAAGTTCACAAGAGGTTACACGAAGCCAGAATAGACCGGAGCGTTGACCAGATTAGAAACCGGTGGAAAACACTGAAAACCGGCTACTACAAGGCAAAAGAGCAAAACCGCAGAAGCGGATACGACCCCACAAACACAACAAGTGGGTAAAAGTTAAAACAGCAGCACTCTGACGATCGATCTCCATGTTTTGCAACGTGACGCTTTGCTTTGATTAATCTGCGTATGTCAGACGGCAGTTGTCAAACGTCCTTTCGGAATAAAGGCAGACACATGTAAACGCTGGATCGGAATAAATGAAGTGACATGTAAACAGCTGATCTGAAATTTCCATTCGGAATGATTTGAATCGGTATGAATAAAAGTCAGCATGTAAACGTGGCTAATGACGCAACAAGGAGTGATAAGAAACTGGGTGCTTGTATAGACCCTACTCACGTGACGTCACAGCCACGCCCCCGCGCCATGTTGTCCGGATACTAGTCATGTTAATGCATTAGCGCTTCGTAAATTCCTCCTATTATGGCGTGTTTTTCTGCTCGTTAACATTAATAATCAAAATGGTGAAGTCGTGTGTGGCGGTCGGTTGCAAAAACAGAGAAGATAGACGGAGAGACTTGAATTTTTACCGTATTCCAAGAGACCCGAAGAGATTGACTGCTGCAATTCGACGAGAAAACTGGGCTCCAAACGACTACCACAGATTATGTAGTAGTCATTTTATATCTGGTAAGATGCATTTAATATATATTTAGAGGGTTTTGGGCTGACAACCACAATTAAGATCATTGCTAGGCTAATCGCCGACAACATACACTCAGACGTTGTGAATGAACTACCTGAAAATATATAATTATAAGGGGATAATCAGACAGTTGTCATACAATTAATTTACAATTTCACTATTGAGGTCAAAAGCCAAAAAATAAATTCAACTAGGGACAATCTGGAGTAGTGCTATCGCACTTCATATTTATTACGTATTATATATGTATATAGTGAGAGTGCTATCGCTAAACCATATAAACATTAAAAGCCCTAGCTCCATTGACAAATGATATGAAATACATCAGACTTGACAGTGGATGTTAGCAAGAACAAAAGATTTTTAATTGAAAATTTCGTAACTCACCTTCCGAGCACAAGATTCCTGCCGAATTTTCGTGTACGAGGACCTGTTTCACCCAACCAGCAATGTAGCATTTATAAGCCTCCAAGCTCTTAAAGTTTTTCAAACTTTTGTGAGAATAGGCTGATTTTGTGTGGACAAGATAGTTGTAAATATCAGGATATCAGATGTCAGGCGAAGCCAGCGGGTCGAAAAACATCGATTTAGGCATCAAATACGGATCTGGCGAATGGATAAACTGAAGCTTTTCCACGTAACGCCTTTTATGCAACGGATCCAATGAGTTTACAGCGTCAGATAACACCGGGGCTTCCATGAATTGCTCTATAACTTGCTCGACTAATTGAAAACAATGAGAATAGGTCTGAAAAAGAGGTACAATATGGTGGCCGGTAACAGCGACACGCCCATTTTGTGACGTAGGTGAGTAGGGTCTATACACACATGCAGACAAGGGGTAACGAGACAACGAGGAACAGCTGGGTAATACAGGAGGACTCAGTAGGAGCAGGCGCAACAGGTGAAATCAATGGGTAATCACAGAGACAAGTCACACTGGGAAAATACCAAAACAAAACCTAACAGGTATGGTATGGTAACGTGAGGAACCTTAGTACACAATGAGCTAACACTGCCATAACTGAAAAAACCTCTCCTCCATATAGTAATACTTTCACCGGATAAACAGTTAAGATACTTCCGCCACTGTGCATTTATTCTAATGACGTGCCCTTTACTGCATTCCGGGGCCAGCGCCTCTAGGTAGGCACAGCAGCTGGCCACGGGCCTATTGTTATCAATGCCATTCTTGACCTTACCACTGAGTCAGTATGATAATAACCACATTTCACAACAGAAACTAACTAATAGACTCCAGCTATACAATACTGTATTACATTATGTATAACTGCGAGCTGATGTTTACGAACGGAACAATCAAATCGCGCCGGGCCGGCGAGTTTTGATCTTTTTCCATTTCTTTTGACGAGTACGACTAGTGGCTGGCGCGTCTCATTTTCCAGGGACGGACGGAGCTTTTCTACCTTGATGCGCACACGCTCCGCTGGGCCGAGCCGGGCCCTCAGGTGGCGCATAAATAAATAAGTGCGGCGGATGCGGCTGGAAAAGAACACACACACACACACAGACATGCGCGCGAAGGAAGAGGAAGACAGATGAAGAGGAAAAGAAGAGTTGAGCTGCACGCTCAAGTTTGTCTCCTCTTATTTGCTCAACTCAGCCAGCATTGGAAACAATCAAAGGTGGGGGCTGGGAGAGGAAAGAAAAAGAAAAAAAGATTAGACTCCGCCACTGAGTTCTGCCCACACGAAATGGTAAAAATTCACACTCTCCACAGTGAAGCGCACTCCATCTGTCTGGTATACAAGGTTAACTTTTAGTAGCGGTCGGACAAAATCTCAAGGAGTTTGCCTTTCAGTGTCCCCGGGAAATGGACAAAATAACCCTGAAATGGTCTCTTTAAAGCAAAATGGCAGACATCCGCGGTCTTTATGGCGGCTTGAGATTTTGGAAACGTCTATTCATGATAGACATGTACAAAAAATGTCATGTTGTGAAAAGAAATCTACGTCGGGGGCTGAATTTAAACAGCAATTCAACGGTTTAAAGACTATTTATCACTTCAAAAGTCACTTCAAACCAAAAATGAAAGAATTCCTGCATCTTTTGACTCCTGGAGAAGTATTTGTTGAAATTTCACATTGCTAAGTCAAGCTACAGTGGTATGAAAAAGTATTTGAACCTTTTGGAATTTCTCACATTTATGCATAAAATCACCATCGAATGTGATTTGATGTTTGTCAAAATCACACAGATGAAAAAACAGTGTCTGCTTGAACTAAAACCACCCATTTATAGGCTTTGTTGAGTTAATTATCGAGGGTTGATTGAATATTTGCTTGATTGATTGAATATTTGCTTGTCCTCATATATACCTAATACATACATAATACATATTGCTATATTTTTTTCTTATTTGATATAACCAGTAAATGCTTGCTTGCTATACTGGGCTGTAGTATAATGTTTAAGCGTTACAAAGTGTTAAAAAGGGTCGGGGTGACAACTGCCTTGCTTCATGGCCGCAACATTGCGTAACTAGACCTTCTAGGACATCTTCAGCATCTTACGTCTGGACTTTCGTCTAGACTTTCGAGGACAATCTTCCATTCGAGGACATCTTCCATGGCCGCAGCGTTGCATAACTGAAGTGTCTGGGTCATTCTGACCACTTTACCTAAGTGCCCTTGCTCACACACGTGTATTTAGTTAGTTCCACCTACATGCTCACACATAGCCAACCAAAATCACATGGGTGTCTCCAGCTTGCTTTCCCCCTCCCTTTAGGGTGGCACCCTTCTGTGTTAGGACAAACCCCTAATAAAAGAAAGAGCAAGGAGGTTTTTTTTAGATCAATTTTGGTGACTATACAGCGTAATCCAACATTTCACTGTCTAGTCCCTCCTTGCTCTCCTTGGCCAAGAAAACGGAGTGTCTTCTCTCCTTATTTTTGGGTAATTTTACAAATGTCTACCTAAGGGTCTATTTTTGAACTTGAGCGAACACCGAACTCATATTTTAATGAGGTAAACAATGAAACAAGGTGAACCATTACATTTATTGTTTTATGCCCCCTCCCCCCTTTTTAGCAGCAATAACTTCAACCAGACACTTCCTGCAGATCAATCTGGCACATCGATCATGACTAATTCTTCTCTTCAATACTGCTGTCGTTCAGTCAGATTCCTGGGATGTTTGGCATGAATTGCTGTCTTTAGGCCATGCCACAGCATCTCAATGGGGTTCAAGGCTGGACTTGGACTTGGCCACTCCAGAACGTGTATTTTGTTCTTCTGAAACCAGTCTGGGTTTGTCCGGCAGTACTCTCCAGCTGCTTTCCCGGTGAGCTTTCCTGTCTGTAGCAGGGGAACGAGCTGTAACTTGCTCGCCGCCAGGCAGGTTGCCGATCGGCGAAGACAATCGACAAACCCACCGCTGAGTGATATGATCCGGGCTAGTTTTGTGTGATTTTTCGCATGTCAACTAGCTGTCACGTCTCTTGGTTGGTTTACATCAGGGGTGTCCAAACTTTTTGCAAAAGGGGCCAGATTTGGTGTGGTAAAAATGTGGGGGGGCCGACCTTGGCTGACGTCCTCTACGTAGAACAATATATTTAAGCAAATTTTAGAAACCCATTCTGTGTGTCACATTTGCTTTATTTTTTCTTTTTAATTCATAATTTCAACAATCTCGCAACTAGCCTTTGTGGGGTTCTCTTTCCACTCTCAGGCTCTTGCAAAATACTGCTGCTGTGAAATCTAACTAGCTTCAAGTTGCTTCAATTTCCCTGTAATCTGGTCTTACATATCAGCATGTCTCGTTTGGTAATATCGCCTCACATTTTGAACTCTTTAAAAACAGCGACTGTCTCTTTGCAAATGAGGCAGACACAGTTGTTGTGTATTTTAGTGAAGAAATAGTCCAATTTCCATCTATCCTTGAAGCGTCGGCCGTCGCAGTCAACTTTTTTTGTTGATTGTCGCTATTTTTAAAAACTGGAGGTAAAGGATCACACGGGGTAATGTTGCTTAGAGTGCTGCTGCCTTTTAGTGGGTCAATGAGGAGCAGCATTTAGTGTGTAAGCTACTTCATATGCTGGTAGCTGTACTGTTGACCAATTTATTAAGTGTGTGCGGGCCAGACGTTATTGATTTTATGACAGAGGCTGGGGGCCGGATGAAATTTGACCACGGGCCGCATTTGGCCCCGGGGCCGGACTTTGGACATGTCTGGTTTAAAACAGTCCTTTCCTATTGGGTTTTTTCAACATAGAGCAATGAAATTTGGGGAGTCCATACCTTATGCAAAACTGCTCCAAATAGTCTCTTGCACCCATTTTCCAAATCCAACAGAAAATCGGGTATTTTGGATCGAATGTGAAATTTTTATCCATTTGTAGTACAGTTTACATTAGGAGGCCTGAACATGCACGAAAACTCACCAAATTTTGCACATACATGCGGCTTTGCGTGTACTTCGATAATCTTGCGACGTTACATAAAAATGTAACAAAAGGGCTCAGTGGCGCCCCCTTGAATTTTTCAAAAAGGCGTTTCCTATTAGGTTTTTTTAACGTAGAGAAATGAAATTTGGGGAGTCGATACCTTGTGCAAAACTGCTCCAAAAAGTCATATTCCAAACCCAACAGGAAATTGGGTATTTTGATCGAATGTGAAATTTTTATCAATTAACAGGGTGCACATTTGAGACCTTGTCACAGAGGGAGTTAGTTGGATCATCTTCAAAACTGGTGAGACTATTCAGGAGACATAAGAGATCTAAAATTTTCAAAATGGTGCGTTTTCATTCACGGGTCTGACCTGGGCGTGGACCTAAGTCGGCCATTTTTTCGGCAAAATGACAAATTCAGTAAAAGACTAATAGCTCCTTGACACAACGTTCAATCTTTTTCATATCTGGTATGTATGTGTGGGATCCCACTCTTAACACGAGTGCATTGAAACATTACCCATTAGGCCAAGCGCCCCCTATTGGGAACAGGAAATGCCTTTTTTTTTTTTTACTAAACAGGCTCCTCCTCCAAGGAAAAAATATATATTCACCTGAAACCTGCATCAGGGGAGCCATAAGACATGTGTTCAGGTGCCTGAAGAAAAATACTGAGGTTTGGTTGAAGCAGAAGAGTCCGACAGGAGAAGTGAAAATGACTGAAGCCATTTCGTCTCACCACAAGTTTTGAACAGTCATAACATCTACAACATATCTGCGCCAAACATCTCGTGCTTGTTGAGTCATACTCTGAAGGGTCCTGTAGGGGTCATTTGCATCAACCCTACAGCGCCAACTAGTGGCAATAGAAAGTCACTCATTTTTCTAATATATGTCCAGTTCTTTTCAGGTTGGTCATTATAGTTTCAAGACCTTTTGAAATATTTATTTTTCGGCCCATGTCCACATGTCTCTGTCTGTTGCCGTGACGACCCTTTATTCGCTCCTTTTTTGTAGTACTCTGTCCAATAGGGGTTTTTATCTCTTAGGTGTGTGAATGTAAAGAGGCAATTTTCGAGCATGTTAGGTTCTAATAAGATGATTAGCGAGGACGATCTGCCACCACCCTGACCTGCACACTGTCCGAGTTGCGTGACGTCCGAGTGATTGCGAGGGCTCGTTCAGTCCTGCTTGCAGGCCTAGTTCACATAATAATGCTATTTAACGAATTTTTTAAATCCTATTGAACGCACTCGAAGTAGAAAACCAAAGAAACAGCTATTCCGAGACAGACTTCTGTGGACAGCCCCAATACGAACGGGGCGAGGTGCTGCGGCGCTGCTGCCCGGCTCCCATAATGCAGCGTGGCACTCGACTTGATAGCAGGAAGTCCGATAAAAGGTCTGCAGGGAATGTGACAGGTGGACAAGAGTTGTTTAACGAGGCAATCTACAGGGTGAGAGCTTCCAATGGTCCACCCCGAACGCATTGACATTTCATCCCGAGTGTTATACACACACACACACACACACAGATACGGGGATTGATCCCCGTGTACAAGGCCATTAAGTGTCGCTCGAGTCTAGGCCGCTGCGGGGTGGATCAAGAGATGTTTTGTTTTGTGTGTGTGAGTGTGCGTTTTCATACTCTCAAACTACCAAGTGTAACTTTCTGCGGTTGATTCTGCTGACTTCATCAATTTTGTGCTAAAGGGTGATAAATTGGGACTGAGGTCAGCAAAATGCATGAAGATGTAAAAAGTGCTGCACCGATACTAGTATCGGTACCGATATAGAGTACTAAAAAATAACATGCTGATGCTGCGAAACAATGTTGTTTTTGCCAGTTCTTTCAATTATAATCCGTAATTTTTCCTGACTATAAACCAATATTTTTACCCTCATTTTGAATTGTGTGGTTTATAGTCCAGTACGGCTTATATGTTGATTTATTTGGGTTAATAGATACCACATTATTTGACAGTGGTGTCATAAGACTGTCATAAAACCGTCATAATCATGACATGACACTATCACAAGCATACTGAATGCTTATGATAGATGTTATGAAGTGTCACCTTTCAAATAATGTCACGAACTCCATTCATGCGCAGCTCAGATCTTTTACATCCATTCAAAAGTGAGATCATTTGCCGGATGACACTAAATTATAACTGTTATAAGCATTTATTTATGCTCATGACATTGTCCGTAATCTGTAATTTTCGGACTATAGACCACTATTTTTTACCTTCATTTTGAATCGTGTGTTTTATAGTCCAGTACGGCTTATGTGTTGATTTATTTGGGTTAATAGATACCACATTATTTGACAGCGGTGTCATAACTGTCATAAAACCATCATAAGCATGACACGACACTATCATAAGCATACTGAATGTTTATGACAGATGTTATGAAGTGTCATCTGGCAAATTATGTCACTAATTCCATTTATGTGCAGCTCGGATATTTTACATCCATTCAAAAGTGAGATCATTTGCCTGATGACACTAAATTATAACCATTATAAGCATTTATTAATGCTCATGGCATTGTCCGTAATCCGTAATTTTTGAACTATAGACCACAATTTTCTACCATCATTTTGAATGGTTTGGTTTATATTCCAGTACGGCTTATGTGTTGATTTATTTGGGTTAATAGATAACACTTTATTTGACAGTGGTGTCATAAGACTGTCATAAAACCGTCATAATCATGACATGACACTATCACAAGCATACTGAATGCTTATGACAGATGTTATGAAGTGTCATCTGGCAAATAATGTCACGAACTCCATTCATGCGCAGCTCAGATCTTTTACATCCATTCAAAAGTGAGATCATTTGCCGGATGACACTAAATTATAACTGTTATAAGCATTTATTTATGCTCATGACATTGTCCGTAATCTGTAATTTTCGGACTATAGACCACTATTTTTTACCTTCATTTTTAATCGTGTGTTTTATAGTCCAGTACGGCTTATGTGTTGATTTATTTGGGTTAATAGATACCACATTATTTGACAGCGGTGTCATAACTATCATAAAACCATCATAAGCATGACACGACACTATCATAAGCATACTGAATGTTTATGACAGATGTTATGAAGTGTCATCTGGCAAATTATGTCACTAATTCCATTTATGTGCAGCTCGGATATTTTACATCCATTCAAAAGTGAGATCATTTGCCAGATGACACTAAATTATAACCGTTATAAGCATTTATTAATGCTCATGGCATTGTCCGTAATCCGTAATTTTTGGACTATAGACCACAATTTTCTACCATCATTTTGAATGGTTTGGTTTATATTCCAGTACGGCTTATGTGTTGATTTATTTGGGTTAATAGATAACACTTTATTTGACAGTGGTGTCATAAGACTGTCATAAAACCGTCATAATCATGATATGACACTATCATAAGCATACTGAATGCTTATGACAAATGTTATGAAGTGTCATCTGGCAAATTATGTCACTAACTCCATTTATGTGCAGCTCGGATCTTTTACATCCATTCAAAAGTGAGATCATTTGCCGGATGACACTAAATTATAACTATTATAAGCATTTATTAATGCTCATGAGATTGTCCGTAATCCGTAATTTTCAGACTATAGACCACTGTTTTTTACCCTAATTTTTAATCGTGTGGTTTATAGTCCAGTAGAGCTTATGTGTTGATTTATTTGGGTTAATAGATAACACTTTATTTGACGGTGGTGTCATAAGACTGTCATAAAACCGTCATAATCATGACATGACACTATCATAAGCATACTGAATGCTTATGACAAATTTTATGAAGTGTCATCTGGCAAATTATGTCACTAACTCCATTTATGTGCAGCTCGGATCTTTTACATCCATTCAAAAGTGAGATCATTTGCCGGATGACACTAAATTATAACTGTTATAAGCATTTATTAATGCTCATGAGATTGTCCGTAATCCGTAATTTTCGGACTGTAGACCACTATTTTTTACCATCATTTTGAATCGTGTGGTTTATAGTCCAGTACGTCTTATGTGTTGATTTATTTGGGTTAATAGATAACACTTTATTTGACAGTGGTGTCATAAGACTGTCATAAAACCATCATAATCATGACATGACACTATCATAAGCATACTGAATTCTTAAGACAGATGTTATGAAGTGTCATCTGGCAAATTATGTCACTAACTCCATTTATGTGCAGCTCGGATCTTTTACATCCATTCAAAAGTGAGATCATTTGCCGGATGACACTAAATTATAACTGTTATAAGCATTTATTAATGCTCATGACATTGCCGTAATCCGGAATTTTCACACTATAGACCACTATTTTTTTACCCTCATTTTGAATCGTGTGGTTTATAGTCCAGTACAGCTTATGTGTTGATTTTTTGGGGTTACTAGATAACACTTTATTTGACAGTGGTGTCATAAGACTGTCATAAAACCGTCATAATCATGACATGACACTATCAAAAGCATACTGAATGTTTATGACAGATGTTATGAAGTGTCATTTGGCAAATTATGTCACTAACTCCCTTTATGTGCTATGTGCGGCTCGGATATTTTACATCCATTCAAAAGTGAGATCATTTGCCGGATGACACGAAATTATACTTAATACAAGCATTTAGTAATGCTCATGACGTTGTCCGTAATCCGTAATTTTCGGACTATAGACCACTGTTTTTTACCATCATTTTGAATCGTGTGGTTTATAGTCCAGTACGGCTTTTGAGTTGATTTATTTGGGTTAATAGATAACACTTTATTTGACAGTGGTGTCATAAGACTGTCATAAAACCGTCATAAGCATGACATGACACTATCATAAGCATACTGAATGCTTATGACAGATGTTATGAAGTGTCATCTGGCAAATTATGTCACTAACTCCATTTATGTGCGGCTCAGATATTTGACATCCATTCAAAAGTGACATCATTTGCCGGATTACACTAAATTATAACTGTTATAAGCATTTGTTAATGCTCATGACATTGTCAGTAATCCGTAATTTTCAGACTATAGACCACTGTTTTTTACCCTCATTTTTAATCGTGTGGTTTATAGTCCAGTAGAGCTTATGTGTTGATTTTTTTGGGTTAATAGATAACACTTTATTTGACAGTGGTGACATAAGACTGTCATAAAACACTATCAAAAGCATACTGAATGCTTATGACAGATGTTATGAAGTGTCATCTGGCAAATTATGTGACTAACTCCATTTATGTGCTATGTGCAGCTCGGATACTTTACATCCATTCAAAAGTGAGATCATTTGCTGGGTGACACAAAATTATAACTGTTATAAGCATTTATTAATGCTCAGGGTACATGAGCAATGAGTAATGAGTGAATGAGTGAGAATGAGTAATGTACAGGGTTTCCCCTAAATATAAGAGATTGTGGCGCCCCGCCACAACAGAATAAACGCCGCCACGCCGAGGGTGAAGAGTTAAGCAGCAACCTATTCATTGTGTATTGTAATGTTCGTATCACTCCGCGGCCAAGCAAAAAATAGCTGTGTTAAAGTCAAAGTTATGTTTGAAATGTATGCTTTCACAACAAGCTAAATTCCTCTGTTTTTTCATCAGAAATTGGGAAATTGCTCAAACTAAGCTAATTTCAAATGCTGATTTCTAAAGAATTGAAAAAGATATGAACTAACTTTTTTCCTGCTGAAAGAAGAGAGTCTAATCTGTCTTTTGGTGGATTCCATGTTTATATAGCTATGGATCAGAATTTTCTGTCTGCCTTGCAAAATCAGACAGAATCCAGTAGAATGGCCGGAAGCAAAGGTGGTTGCACCTGTGAAAATGGCTGGGAGTGAATGAGTTAAGAAAAATAATTCATCGGGATTTTATTCGGGAACAAATTTGATTTTTTTTTTTTTATGTCGCTGTACATGGAGACTCATATGTGCCTAAGTGAGGTGCCTGTTTTGGTTTTAGGTTGCTAGCAGCTTTGGTTTTGAAAATATTTAAATTTTAGGTTTTTGAAAATAGGCCCCCCTACGGATCGGCCCCGACCCCATGTCCTGTCAACTGATAGTGAAGTCTATGGATTTGTATTTGAACTTTAAATTTTAATGGTCCTTCGAGCCGGAAATTTGCCAAAAACTTTCCCATTCAATTTTAATGGGATGCAACATTCAAATTTCCCCATTCACTTTCAATAGAATTTCCAATGAAATTTACATTGCGTTAATGCCATTGACGACCATGTATGTCGGATCTATTGATGCCAATGTACTCGAATTCCATTGAGGCATATGTAAGTTGATGCCATTGATGGCTATGGACGTCCAAATTTCTCATTCATTTCCAATGGCATTAACTTGCATTGATTCCAATTTAGAGAGATGCCATTGACAGCCATGTATGTCATTTGTATTTATGCCAATGTACTTGAATTCTATTGACGCATATGGATGTCGATGCCATTGACGGCCATGGACGTCCAAATTTTTTCCCATTCATTTTCAATGGCAAAAAATCCAATACCCCCAAATCAAAAGGAAATAACCAGATATCAGTAGGACATGTCCCCCAAATGTCCCCGATTCTACTGACGCTTATGGAGGGTCATGCCATTGACGGCCATGGACGTCCAAATTCCCATTCATTTCTAATGGCATTTACTTTGTTTAATGCCTTTGACGGGCATATTTGTCCATTCTATTGATGCCAATGTACTTGGATTCCATTGGCGCCTATGTAAGTCGATGCCATTGACGGCCATGGACGTCCAAATTTTTCCCATTCATTCTCATTGGAAAAAAAAAAAAAAACAAATCAGCAGGAAATGACCAGATATAAATCGGACACGCCCTCAAATGACCTGTATGACCAGGCCACGCCCCCAAATGATTTGATGTAACTAGGCCACGCCCTGCAAATGTTGCCAAATGACCTGATGTGACTAGGCCACGCCCCCTAAAAGTTCCAAAATGACCTGATATGACCAGGCCACGCCCCCCAAAAGTTCCCAAATGTACTGATATGACCAGGCCACGTCCTCAAAATGTCCCCAAATCAACAAGACCTGCTAATGTCCCCGAAATTTTCCCAAAGCAACCCAGGCTGGGCTAAGTTCTCTATCTCCAAAGAGCAAGGACCCAGAGTAATTTCTCCATAAATTGCAGTTTCTAGTCTTAGGAACAGGGCCGGCCCAGGCCATTTTGGGGCCCTAAGCAAAATAATGCAAAGGGGCCCATATTTTTGGCCCACCGTTGCGTCACAGTGTACTGTGAAACCCATACATGCAATCTAAGCCATACGTCCATATTTTGTATATTAATCAGATTTTGTTGCACTGCATACTTCAAACTTCTCACCCCAAATGATTGTCAGTACTTACAGTAGATAGCGCCAACCATTTTCTAAAAGAGGAAAGAAAGAAGTTAAGGAAGAACTTTTATTCTTTTTAAGCTTGTAATCAAGTATCAAAAGTCAAATAAAGCAAACTGTAGTAAACTAAATAGAATATAAATTAACCCTTTAACACCGAATGTGTCGGCAGCGACGCGTTTATGCATATCGTCTTTGAAGCTTCGTCACGCTGTAATTACGTCACCCACGTGCCGCTGGTTGGTCTCATTTGAAAGTGCGGAAGCTGATGTACACACCAGTTTTTATTTGAAGTCAATCGACCAGGAAACAGGGAGATAATGTCATTTGAATTTTATAGTTTTATTGCACTTATAAATATGCAAAATGCTGCATGGACCATGTATCTATCTCCATATTTCCATCATTTCTTGTCCTTTTTCAAAACCGAAAGCAGCACAAAAGACTCCATATCCCAAGAGCCATTGTGATGTCAAGAAGGACGAACCGAATGTGATCATTTTTAATAAATTTCCGAGCGAGGCGCCAACTAATGAAAGGGAGACATGCGAAGCAAGCAACCGCCGGTTGGTTTGAGCGAGCGACAACGGCCGGTTGGTTTGAGCGAGCGACTTTGAAACGTGCAGAATGAATCTAAAACTACATTTAGCGCAAGCTAATGCATTATTTCATTAACTCCAGGAACAAGATGAGCCGTATTTCTCGTTGTTTTCTTTGGATGAGTCGGCGTCTCGGCGAGTAGAAGTGACAGGCTGACAGCAGCGCGTAAACGGCGAAAGAGTAGGCTGTGTGATGTGTGTGACGCAGCTCGGTTACCTGTTCAAGAAGAAGCTTTTTTGAGTGCGCAAAAAAAAAAAATAATAATAATTGGGTGGCATGCCTGGAAAAAATTAACAGAACTACTTGTCAATATTTTCTTGAATACTTTTTTTTTTAATGTCAGATATATTTTTCTTCACTATAATCTTTTCAATTTTTATGTAGATGTGCTTTTGAGAAGCTTGATTTCATGTATGTATATACTTTTGATAAGGTGATGGGTACAACACCTAACTTCACAAAGAGATATCCTCCAAACCCTTTTTGTGTTAGATGATATATAATTTTTTTTCTCAATTCAATTCAATTCAATTCAATTCAATTCAATTCAATTCAATTCAATTCAATTTCTCACTATTTTGCACTGTATATAACCTGTTTTGACCATAGTATGTGTAAAGGCCAAAAACGCCTATGACCATACCTGCTGTTTGTGTTGAATTGTAAAACATAAAACTATTCAATCTTATTTTTTTCTATTGAATGTTTATTCTAACGAGTTGAATAAATATTATCAAGCTTCAAAACGGTTGGTCGAGCATGTTTAGTTGTCAATGGGACATCAACATTACAAATTTTAAAAAAAGATTTTGGAATTTTTTTGTCTTTTTGGGTCCAAAATGTGGATTATAATTGACCGGTGAAGAAAACAACAGTTTTGACTTGAAGTTCAAGGTGTCCTGAAAAAAGGAACCGAACTTGGCCATTGTAAACAATTTTTTTCTTTGAAAGATAAAGGCAACATCAAAGGCTTAGGTGTTAAAGGGTTAAACAATTGCCAGATTGGGGGCCCCCTAGTGGTCAGGGGCCCTAAGCAGCTGCATAATTTGCGTATAGGCTGGGCCGGCCCTGCTCAGGAAATATTTGCCACGCTCAGAAAATCACCGCCCCACCTCTCGCCACCCATCAATATTTTTCTAGATCCGCCCCTGTTTTCAAGAGTAGATTATCAACTAATGCCCAAAAACAATAAAACAATTGTATTTGTGCTATGTGGCTAGGGAAAAAGTGGCTCCCTCTGGTGCATACTGTATGAGATTAGGTAAATAACTTATAATTCATAAACTCGATTCATCACCGAGACATATAATGTACTTATACAAAAGGACATTTTCAAAACTGCTTTCAAAAGCACTTACTGTTGTTTTTTTAGTGCAATAACTATTCATTACACGTGCAATAACACGCTTCCTCTGCGGGCTCATATTGACATGGAAACTGATGGGTTGTGTGCGCACGTCTCTCCCAAGAAAGAAGCGATGACAGCACATTCATTTCCGCCGCCTCGGCGTCACGTATGAAGAGGAGTGGCGGCAATTAAACGCGACACCGGCAAAGGCGATCGGCGACTCTCTCGAGAGTAAACAACTTTGCTCTCTTTCGGCTTTTAACTGTCAGCCGTGGTGAAGCGCGATGTAGTAATCAAGTAATTCGAGTAATTAAGTAATCACGCGGGCCGACAGCTGTCGCCGCAGATGGAGCCGCGATCAAAACGCCGAGTTTTGGAAGCGCGCGGCAATTAGCTTGTGCGGCTAGTTTGTTTCTGAGATAAGTGTTTTTTCAGACAATGTTGCGATTACAAAGACGGACGATTCTCTTACGAGAGTGTCGGTGAATCCGAACGCGCAAAAGTCAACATCGTGCCAAGACGCTTTCCTCTTTGCTGTGACACAAACAAACGTGAGCAGTCGCTATCGGCCCGCCATCTCATTGAAGCGCACTCCGCCGAGGCCTGATAGCCATCAAGCCTCGCCGCAGCTTGCCTCCCAATGTGTGAAAAACAAGGTACAAGCCTTCATGTATTTTATATCAACTTTCTCCCGTGTGAAAAATACCTCAAACAGACTGCAGTCTGAATGATAATTGTGCTGCCGGTAGATGTGAAGAGACAAACCTTTTCATACGTGTGAATGTACTGACTGATGTTTGAAATGTGTGGATAACAACTCGTCCTCACTATACGAGCCATTTTATATCACAAGGTGCAATATTCATCAGTGACGGAGGAGGGGCTCAGGGAAAGAAACTAGACTGTCAGAAGTCTCCAAACACAAGCAACGGTAATACTCTATAATTACTATAACTAGGGATGTCCCGATCCAGGTTTTTGCACTTCCGATCCGATACCGATATTGTTTTGCACTTCCGATCCGATACCGATACTGGCCGTATACCGGCCTCGCTGAGCATGTATTAAAGTTTAAAGTTATTTAGCCTCCTTACTTACAGTGCCTTGCAAAAGTATTCGGCCCCCTTGAATCTTGCAACCTTTCGCCACATTTCAGGCTTCAAACATAAAGATAAGAAATTTCATTTTTTTGTCAAGAATCAACAACAAGTGGGACACAGTCGTGAAGTGGAACAACATTTATTGGATAATTTAAACTTTTTTAACAAATAAAAAACTGAAAAGTGGGGCGTGCAATATTATTCGGCCCCTTTACTTTCAGTGCAGCAAACTCACTCCAGAAGTTCAGTGAGGATCTCTGAATGATCCAATGTTGTCCTAAATGACCGATGATGATAAATAGAATCCACCTGTGTGTAATCAAGTTTCCGTATAGATGCACCTGCTCTGTGATTGTCTCAGGGTTCTGTTTAAAGTGCAGAGAGCATTATGAAAACCAAGGAACACACCAGGCAGGTCCGAGATACTGTTGTGGAGAAGTTTAAAGCCGGATTTGGAGACAAAAAGATTTCCCAAGCTTTAAACATCTCAAGGAGCACTGTGCAAGCCATCATATTGAAATGGAAGGAGCATCAGACCACTGAAAATCTCCCAAGACCCGGCCATCCTTCCAAACTTTCTTCTCAAACAAGGAGAAAACTGATCAGAGATGCAGCCAAGAGGCCCATGATCACTCTGGATGAACTGCAGAGATCTACAGCTGAGGTGGGAGAGTCTGTCCATAGGACAACAATCAGTCGTACACTGCACAAATCTGGCCTTTATGGAAGAGTGGCAAGAAGAAAGCCATTTCTCAAAGATATCCATAAAAAGTCTCGTTTAAAGTTTGCCATAAGCCACCTGGGAGACACACCAAACATGTGGAAGAAGGTGCTCTGGTCAGATGAAACCAAAATTGAACTTTTTGGCCACAATGCAAAACGATATGTTTGGCGTAAAAGCAACACAGCTCATCACCCTGAACACACCATCCCCACTGTCAAACATGGTGGTGGCAGCATCATGGTTTGGGCCTGCTTTTCTTCAGCAGGGACAGGGAAGATGGTTAAAATTGACGGGAAGATGGATGCAGCCAAATACAGCAACATTCTGGAAGAAAACCTGTTGGTATCTGCACAAGACCTGAGACTGGGACGGAGATTTATCTTCCAACAGGACAATGATCCAAAACATAAAGCCAAATCTACAATGGAATGGTTCAAAAATAAACGTATCCAGGTGTTAGAATGGCCGAGTCAAAGTCCAGACCTGAATCCAATCCAGAATCTGTGGAAAGAGCTGAAGACTGCTGTTCACAAACACTCTCCATCCAACCTCACTGAGCTCGAGCTGTTTTGCAAGGAAGAATGGGCAAGAATGTCAGTCTCTCGATGTGCAAAGCTGATAGAAACATACCCCAAGGGACTTGCAGCTGTAATTGGAGCAAAAGGTGGCGCTACAAAGTATTAACGCAAGGGGGGCGAATAATATTGCACGCCCCACTTTTTAGTTTTTTATTTGTTAAAAAAGTTTAAATTATCCAATAAATTTTGTTCCACTTCGCGATTGTGTCCCACTTGTTGTTGATTCTTGACAAAAAATTAAAATTTTATATCTTCATGTTTGAAGCCTGAAATGTGGCGAAAGGTTGCAAAGTTCAAGGGGGCCGAATACTTTTGCTAGGCACTGTACATCTATATATATACATATATATACATATATATATGTTAGGGCTGTCAAAATTAACGCGTTAGTGAGCGGTAATTTTTTTTTTTAATGAATCCCGTTAAAATATTTGACGCAATTAACGCACAAATGCCCCGCTCAAACATATTAACAGGACAGCAAAGTGAAAAGTGTACTTGTTGTGTTTTTCGGAGTTTTGCCGCCATTATTGACATCAACAATGGCGGGCTACTAGTTTATTATTTTGATTGAAAATTTTACAAATTTTATGAAAACGAAAACATGAAGAGGAGTTTTAATATAAAATTTCTATAACTTGTACTAGTTATTATCTTTTATTCATTTTCTATAAATTTTTATAAATATTGATATATTTTATTTATTTCTATATTTTATTTATTATTTTTGTTTATGTTTCAAGACCTACAAGTCTTTCTATCCATGGATCGCTTTAAGAGAATGTTAATAATGGTAATGCCATCTTTTTGATTTATTGTTATAATAAAGAAATACAGTAGTTATGTACCATATGTTGAATGTATATATCCATCTCGGTCTTATCTTTCCATTTCAACAATAATTTACAGAAAAAGATGGCATATTTTATAGATGGTTTGAATTGCGATTAATTGCGATTAATTAATTTTTGAGCTGTAATTAACTCGATTAAAAATTTTAATCGTTTGACACCCCTAATTTATATATATATATATATATATATATATACACAGTGGTACCTCTACATACGATCGCTTCGACACACGAACTTTTCGACATCCGACGTAAA
This sequence comes from Corythoichthys intestinalis, assembly GCF_030265065.1. Classification (NCBI taxonomy): domain Eukaryota; kingdom Metazoa; phylum Chordata; class Actinopteri; order Syngnathiformes; family Syngnathidae; genus Corythoichthys; species Corythoichthys intestinalis. The sequence goes on from NC_080395.1 coordinate 3,324,586, forward strand.
ATTTGACTCGCCATTTGTTTCTACATCTGACGACATGCTCGAAATACGACGACAATGGCAGCACCGTAGACGAATGCACGGCGGATTTTCTTGTGTGACAAATCAACACTGGTTTCAGAAAAGGTTGGTACAGGTGGTGAAACAAGGAAAAAGTTGACGCTTACCTTCTAAATGAAGATGCAAATGACAGAAAAATATGAGCGTAGGGTGGGCATCCGTGAAATGGCTCAACAATACATCTCCACGGTCCTCCTCCGACCATCGTTCGCCATTCTTTATAAGTTAAGCTGACAATTCTTATTGTGGTAACATCTCCAGAGAAATCGCCAACTACGCCACGTTTTTATCATTTATTTCACAACTTATTCAAAACAAAAACACCTTCTGTCTGCCGCAATTGACGGTGTTCTCAAGAAAACATTCAAAGTGAAAGTGAAACTCAAGCTCACCGGTCTGTCTCTGGCACGTCAGCCCCGCGGTGCGTTCAGGGTCAGCAAAAAACGTCCGCCACATTAGAACCCGATTCGTTACATTAATACAGGAATTATTATTATTATTATTCCGATTTTGATTTATAATTTATTTGTTTTGCTATGTGTAATTGCCATTTGTAATAGTACTAGCAGTATTTTTTAAGGATTTAGTGAAGGTTTTTGGGCTGTGGAACGAATTAATGGAATTATAATGTATTCCTATGGGAAAATCCTGTTCGACATACGACCATTTCGACTTACAAACAAGGTCCTGGAACGGATTAACTTCGTATGTAGAGGTACCACTGTATATATATTTGCATGTGTGTTGGGGACCAAGGTGATGAATGGCAAGGGAGCGGTCGCTCGCCGGCGAGGGGTCGCTCTTTTAATGTAGACACCAACGCGGCACGCCCTCACCATCAGTCACGCTCGACAGCCCGCGGAGAAAGGCGAGCGGCATCGCCGGGCGGCAAACTGATAAACGACTCGACGAAGGATCATTGAGCCCCCCGTAACCCGAGAACGTGGGGGTCGCCGCGACCGATCTCCAGAAGACGGATGAACGCGGAGAAGGCAAAAGAAAAAGACCAAGAAGAAGGACCGGACGAAAGGTCAATGTCTCGCCTTTCATTCGTCTCTTTGATGGAGGCTGCCTATTAGTTGCGCCTAGCGTGACTGGACGCCGCGGAGGCCAAACAAGCTAATTAGCAAGAGATGAAGGCGTCTTGTCACTCCGTTCCCGTGACGACGCATTCCCATCTGACGGGGGAGGAGCATTCAAAACTCGGGAGATTAGAAGCTAGCGGCACAGAACATATTTTCATATATAATGTATGTATCACATATTTGACTAGTCACAGAATATGTGTTGTGGTCGTTAGTTTGTTGCAAAAGAACTTCTATTAAAAAGACCCTTTAAGGCAGACATGTCCAAAGTCTGGCCCGGGGGCCAAATGCGGCCCGTGGTCAAATTTCATCCGGCCTCCAGCCTCTGTCATAAAATCAACAACGTCTGGCCCGCACACAGACTTAATAAATTGATCAGCAGTATTGCTACCAGCATATGAAGTAGCTTACACACTGAATGCTGCTCCTCATTTACCCACTAAAAGGCAGCAGCACTCTAAGCAACATTACCCCGGGTGACCCTTTACTTCCAATTTTCTAAAATGGCAATAGGCGGAAAACACTCAGGTGACTTGAAGTTCCGCTCTGAGACCCCCAATTTGGCCAACTTTCAAAATTTTGCGATATGCATGTGTGATACATAATTGAAAAGCTTAAAATCTCGATTTTCTGGGGGATGAAACATTTGGAACAGGAGGGCATTTTAAAAAAAATAAATGTTTTTTTAAACAGCAAAACCCTATCTGGAGGTGAGAGCATGAAAGAGCAGAATTAAAGACGCCATGACTTTAATAAGATATTATCACGTACTTACCTTGTTTCGATCCAAAAACTCCATGTAGCATGTATCACTAAGTGTCAAGACACAGCTGTGAATGGCCACAGCTGGATTTCGGTGAGGATTTTATGGGTGAAACATGGTAATATATCAAGGGTCGCATGCAGAAATCGCAGACATCAAGGAGTGGTCGAGATGTTCTTTTTCATATTTTTACCCTTTTAAATAACCCTGTTTTTCAATTTTTCTTTGTTTGGATCGATTATTTATCATCTAACATATCGGAGAAAATGCGATAGTAACAAAAAAAATACAATTAAGCAATAATTTTGAGGTAGATATCCGTGACTTTTTTTACAGACACCATTTTTTCCATTGTTATGTAATTTCTTTATAAATTTGAAATATGTGAGCGAATAATTTTTTTTTAAGTCGTTTTTTTTTTTAAACGAAATATTAGACATCAATTAATGATTCTAAGCTACAAATGACAGACATTTTGAATAATAAATATTATTAAATACGTACGTTTTATGGATGGGTTGAAACACAAGCGGTTGCGCGACGTCTGTAAACAGGGATTTTGAGGGTAAAATGGACAAATTAAAAATAGTTCGGGGGTTTAATGTGCCATAAATCTGCTATGTCAGTACAGTGATACCTCAACTCACGAACATAATTGGTTCCCAGAATGTGTGTGTAAGGCGAAAAGTTCGTCTTCCGAACATTTATTTCCCATAATAAACCATTAAAATGAGAATAATCCGTTCCCAGGTCCCCATAAAACATAATTTTCAACTAAATAAGCCTTAAAACTACACAAAAATATACCTTATTTTCTTTAATGTCTTCTTAGGCTTAACACTCGCCTGTGGTGGGGTCTTTTTCGGTCCCATAATAGCAAAAGTACACTCAATATGGTCCAAAATGTCTATCAAACACAAACCACGTCCGCACTCAACGAAAGGGAGGGGACGAACTGGGACGCCGTGAGCGTGCGTCAGCTTCTCGTGACGCTGTTCGACCGCGTGGTTTGGTTCGTCCGCCAAAAACTAGTTCGTCAGCAGAGAATATATGCTCGCGAATTTAATGTTCTTGAGGCGAAAAGTTCGTGAGCTTAAGCGTTCGTGAGCTGAGGTATCACTGTATATAGACTTATTGTTCTATCAAACACAACAGTTCTTTTGGCTTAAAATACAGAAGTTTCTTTTAAAGAGGAGTGCAAGAGCAGAAACTGCTGTTTCAGTCTTGTCTTTTCCGCCAATAATCAACAAAAATGAGAAAGTTGACTGTGTTGGCCGATGCTTCAAGGATACAGTGCCTTGCAAAAGTATTCGGCCCCCTTGAATCTTGCAACCTTTCGCCACATTTCAGGCTTCAAACATAAAGATATGAAATTTCATTTTTTTGTCAAGAATCAACAACAAGTGGGACACAATCGTGAAGTGGAACAACATTTATTGGATAATTTAAACTTTTTTGACAAAAAAAAACTGAAAAGTGGGGCGTGCAATATTATTCGGCCCCTTTACTTTCAGTGTAGCAAACTCACTCCAGAAGTTCAGTGGGGATCTCTGAATGATCCAATGTTGTCCTAAATGACCGATGATGATAAATAGAATCCACCTGTGTGTAATCAAGTCTCCGTATAAATGCACCTGCTCTGTGATAGTCTCAGGGTTCTGTTTAAAGTACAGAGAGCATTATGAAAACCAAGGAACACACCAGGCAGGTCCGAGATATTGTTGTGGAGAAGTTTAAAGCCGGATTTGGATACAAAAAGATTTCCCAAGCTTGAAACATCTCAAGGAGCACTGTGCAAGCCATCATATTGAAATGGAAGGAGCATCAGACCATTGCAAATCTACCAAGACCCGGCCGTCCTTCCAAACTTTCTTCTCAAACAAGGAGAAAACTGATCAGAGATGCAGCCAAGAGGCCCATGATCACTCTGGATGAACTGCAGAGATCTACAGCTGAGGTGGGAGAGTCTGTCCATAGGACAACAATCAGTCATACACTGCACATATCTGGCCTTTATGGAAGAGTGGCAAGAAGAAAGCCATTTCTCAAAGATATCCATAAAAAGTCTCGTTTAAAGTTTGCCACAAGCCACCTGGGAGACACACCAAACATGTGGAAGAAGGTGCTGTGGTCAGATGAAACCAAAATTGAACTTTTTGGCCACAATGCAAAACGATATGTTTGGCGTAAAAGCAACACAGCTCATCACCCTGAACACACCATCCCCACTGTCAAACATGGTGGTGGCAGCATCATGGTTTGGGCCTGCTTTTCTTCAGCAGGGACAGGGAAGATGGTTAAAATTGACGGGAAGATGGATGCAGCCAAATACAGGAACATTCTGGAAGAAAACCTGTTGGTATCTGCACAAGACCTGAGACTGGGACGGAGATTTATCTTCCAAGAGGACAATGATCCAAAACATAAAGCCAAATCTACAATGGAATGGTTCAAAAATAAACGTATCCAGGTGTTAGAATGGCCAAGTCAAAGTCCAGACCTGAATCCAATCGAGAATCTGTGGAAAGAGCTGAAGACTGCTGTTCACAAACACTCTCCATCTAACCTCACTGAGCTCGAGCTGTTTTGCAAGGAAGAATGGGCAAGAATGTCAGTCTCTCCATATGCAAAACTGATAGAAACATACCCCAAGCGACTTGCAGCTGCAATTGGAGCAAAAGGTGGTGCTACAAAGTATTAACGCAAGGGGGCCGAATAATTATGCACGCCCCACTTTTCAGTTTTTTATTTGTTAAAAAAGTTTAAATTGTCCAATAAATGTTGTTCCACTTCACGATTGTGTCCCACTTGTTGTTGATTCTTGACAAAAAATTCAAATTTTATATCTTTATGTTTGAAGCCTGAAATGTGGCGAAAGGTTCAAGGGGGCCGAATACTTTAGCAAGGCACTGTATATTAAAAAAAGGCATGGCCGATATTTTTTTGCCGATTCCGAAACTTTGAAAATGACGTGATCGGACCCAACATCTCTAGTCAAAATAAAAAGCATGTGATTCTGTATGTACAGTTTGTATGAGCTGCAAGGTGCCTGTCAGGCAGGAGAACCCCCAGGCCAGATTGGACCACCTAGCGGGCTGTTTCCACCACGCCAGATCCAATTAATGATAATACGACTTAATAATCACCTTTTCTCAAGCGAGCGATCATCCGAGTGTAAATATATTGGACGTCTATTGCGGTCAGTGGCAACCGAGTTGAAAGCGAGCCCGCCCTCCCGTTGAGCGTCTCTTCCCGCGCATCCCGGCTGGCATCGTTATCATCGCGCACATGTGCACACCCACACGCACATCCCCGGAGAATACACGCGCACAATGAATTGTTTATGTGCTAAAGTGGAAGTGTGTCTTGTATGACACCTTCAGGCTTTATTTGCATCGCTAATTAGCGCACACTGATGATGCAGCGCAGGCTGACATGCTCGCCGCGCTAATGGGCTTTGCTTTCTTTGGATAATTCCGCTGGAGTGCATGTACACACACAGAGGCGATGGCGGGGAAATGTTTGCAGATGCGACGAGGAGAGCTTCCGCCCACGCCGAGGGAAGGCGGCACTTGCAGCCGGCGTTTGTTTGCCGATTAGCCACCGGTGGCGCCGCGACCTTGGTTTAAAGAAAATAATTTAAAGGTTTAAAGCTAGTTTTAGGGCATAGGGGTTAACAATTTTGCCGGAGTTGTGTTTTTGGCAATTTGGTAAAAACAATCATGCAATTACTAAAAACTTGAAATGTTACATTTCATTAGACCTTCGGGAGGATTAATTAGTGACTTTTCTGTCAAAATCACGCAATTAATCAGGATTAATTGTAGTTTGATGGCTGCGTAATTAGTCACGATTATTTAGACGAGTAAACACTTAACTCATTCACTCCCAGCCATTTTCACCGGAGCAACCCCCTTCGCTCCGGGCCGTTTCACTGGATTTTGACTGATTTTGCAAGGCCCACAGGAAATTATGTTCTATTGCTATCTAAACATGGAACCGGGGCCGGATGTATGGGGGGGCCAGGGTGGGCACGGCCCACCCAGACGTGAGTCGTGCCCACCCAATCAAAATGACGGTGCTCTGTTATGCATAAAAGATTGATGGGTTTTGTGATTGAATACCTGAGTTTTATTGCTTTTACGTCTTATTAGCATCATCTAGTGGACGCCTTAATTTACTGCATCTCATGCGCACTTTATTTGAATGAAACTGCAACACGGAAGGGACGTTGTTCAGTAGAGAATCAGACGACGACGGCCGCAGTCAGTTCGCACCGTCTGTGTGACCACTTTGCCTTGAATTTGAAGTTGCATCGCCGGTATTTATTGTTTAAATGTGTTTAAAAACATAAATACGTGAACTGTGTGTACTTCAGTGAAAAAAAATTGAGACAGATTCACTTAGTATGAAACTTGTGATATGCTAATTACCCCACGAGTTAGAGGTTCGGCAAAACGCGTCTCGGGCGCTCTGCTAAGTGTTTATTCATATTTTCATATGCAGTTTGCTACAGATAGTGCAGTACATATGCGATTTCATATATTGTGCATATTTTGTGTTGAGGTGGTTGCAGCTCAACGTTGCATTCGTAGTATGAATTGACGGAGAATAAGTTGTCTTTTTGCCAAAACTTGGCGTGTTTAATTTCCACTGACATGCGGATACATCCTCTCTCATTGCTGTCTTCACAGGCAAGCCCACAATTCTTTATGAGGTAGTTGTAGATGTTTCCGAACTCCACTGCAGACAATTCCTATGGATTGTTTATCCAGCTATCAGCTGCGACTTTGTATGGGCAGATTTGCAGGCCAATACACGCTAATTTTAAGTCGTATTGCCTCCTCGCGTCTGTTGGCAGTGACTCGTGATAATAATAAGTCATGTTTAAGACGTTTTTATGAAAAAAGACGCAAAACACAGTTGAAAATTATGAATTTCAGGCAGCGTTTGTCTACGGCTGTTTACCTGTGCATGCCCCCATCTCAAAATGGCGACACGTTGCCATGCGAGATGACGTCATCATAACATCATGCCGACAGTGAAAATAAGTAGATAGATGAAGAAAGAAAAAAAAAAAAATGAATGCAGCCTCAGCGGGACACAAGCCAGTGTCCTACTTGCGCTGGTCCCAAACCCAGAGAAATGCAGAGGGTTAAAAAAAAAAAAAGCCTGCATTGTGGGTGCCCCCTCAAGTTTTCTTAGTGCCCACTCTGGTGGGTCAGCCTAGATCCGGGCCTGCATGGAACCCACCAAAAGAAAGATTAGACTCTCTTCTTTAAGCAGAAATAAAAAGTTAGTTCATATCGTTTTCCATTCTTTAGAAATCAGCATTAGGAAATAGCTTAGTTTGAGCAATTTTGCAATTTCCGATGATAAAACAGAGAAACTGAGCTTTTTGTAAAAGCATACATTTCAAACATAACTTTGACTTTGCTGTTTTTTGCTTTTGTGACATCCCAAACATCTGAATAAAGTTTTCCTTCCACAAAATAACAAAAACAACAAGACAAATAGAGCTTTTGATAGCAAAGTAACAATTTATTTACACATAACTAGACTATTGAACTGAGAGATGACGCTGTTGTGGCAGCGACAGCTGGGTGAAACCTTTCCTTCATCGCCGCCTGTATCATCAAGATGGATTTTTTTCCAGTCTTTCTTTTTTGGTGACCACTGCCTCTTGGCGGAGTTCACCTGGGGAACTTGTGTTCCTGGTGGGGGGGGACTGGTTTGGCTGTGCGTGTTTCCGGCCGTGTCGCAGGACACTGGAGGGTGCGGGGGACACGAGCGGCCGAGCATGGCGGCACAGGCTGTGCTCGGCGAGCAGCACGTACTCAACGGCATTGTCCGCTGCACTGGTGGTCCTGGTCGTTCAGCTCGGTCGTCCGGTGCCTGGCATCCTGGGCGTCCTCCCGGTTGTTCTGCTCGGTCGTCCGCCGCCTGGCATCCTGGACGTCCATTTGGTCGTCTTCCGCCGGCACCCCGTGCGGCCCGGCCGTTCATTCCGTTGAAACTTACCAAATGCGCTACTGCCCTCCAGTGGCCAGTTTTATTGCTTTAAAAAGGATTTTCAGCATTGTGCTTTGGAGCTAAGTTGCATCAGAACCTAGAGATGTCTCTTGTGAAAAAAAAATGTAAAACGGTAAATTTTCAGTAAACTGCTCGGCTCTAGCTAGACGTCCAATCCATTTTGACTGTGAGGAGCATTTAGATGTCTAGCGACATCAACATCTGCCAATGAGTTAAACGTGTGACCAAGAGAGGTTCAAATAAATTTCAAAAATCAAAATTAGTGCATGAAAGGCTTCATTTGGATTAATCTCGTCTTCTCTTTGGAAATCATGCACTTAAAAAATTTAAATTGGATGAATGAGATAAAGATGTTAAGGTATTAACAGCCCTACTCACGCCACTATACGTTCCAACAGCACTACAAAATGACCCCAACGTATTGAGAGGAAAGAAAGCCATTTCTAACAGCGCGCAGCATTGGGCGAGCTTCCATCTTTTGAAAAGAACTCATCAAGTTCACCCGCTTTTGCATGCGTAGATGGAGCCTTTGACAAGACAAATCATGTAGGAGGACCAAGACTAAAAAACCTTCCTGACAAGAGCTTGATGAATACAGCCCGTGTCGTGCAAGGTGAATGCGTTCTTTAACCGAGAGCATTTTTGGAAGCTCAAACATCTTTTTTCCACTTGCTCTCCAGTTCAAGCTTGTTTGCCTTTAGTGCAACGCATCAATTGAAGCTTATTTGTGCTCTTGTTGTCATGACAAAGTTTGCAAAGTTGAATACAAAACCCCGCCAGGCACTCAAAGTTGTTTTTTTTTTAGGTTACAGAGGGCAGATGCACTGAAAAACAAAGAGAGAATGCTTCATTCTCCAGTTGCAATAGATGTCCAATTCAGTGCAGAGGTGGCTAGGCGGTTGCTTAGAGCGCCATCTAGTGGAGGGGGTGCCAAATTGCTTTTGGGGTAAAAAAAAAAATCCTCATGGTACCCTAACATTTTCTAACATTTCAAATACATTTCAACATAATACATTGAAAGGATGTTTAAAGTTTTCAACCTGGATCGGATTAGCCACTTGCTATTTTGTGGCACTCGCGAGGCAAGGAGGAACAGTTGCGCTTACAGTATGTAAGCAGATCCTCTTCACGACTAATGACAAGTTCACGGTTTCTGAACAAAACTGAAACCAGGACTGCAAGCAGGACTTAACGGGCCCTCACAGTTTGGCGCAACTTAGACGTCACGCAGCTCAGGGTGGTGGCAGATCGTCCCCCTCTTATCATCTCATGAAAAACGAACACGTGCTCGAAACCCGTCTTGTGATGAAAAATACAATCACACACCTCACAAACCTATTGAAGAGGACCCTAAAAAAAACAAAACAAAATGAATCTTCTAATTTGGCACATTCGAGACAGTGTGCTAAATTTTGTTGCTCTACCAACTGCCTAAGTCCTTGAAGAGATCTAATTCTGTTTAATGGTGAACAAAGTACGGTGGCCGAGAGGTGTCAGGCGAAATGCTTAGTCCAAAAACTTTGCAAATAGAAAAAAGCACGAACCCAAATTGTAAACGCTTTGCAAAAGTCAAAAGCACGAATGCAAACTGCTACAACATAATCCCCAATTCCTAAAGCGCCATTGCAAATTGGCAAAAGCACGAACCCCAATTGCCACAACACGACAGCAAATGGCTCATAGCACGAATGCAAACTGCAACAACACGATACCCAATTCCTAAAGCGCGATTGCAAATTGGCAAACGCACGAATCCCAACTGCTACAACACGACAGCAAATAGCTCGTAGCACAACAGCAAACGGCTCAAAGCACAGCAGCAAAATCACGCAACACAACGGCAAGAGGATGACCCAGAAGTTAAAAAAAAAAAAAGACGACACTTTATACACTTTATATGTGGTTTGTGATCATCTATACGGACCCCACCATCAGACACAAATCTATATAAAAATGATGTCACTCGTTTGTGCTGCAACGGTTTTGTTGATACAGTATTATGCTTTTATAGAGATATTAATTTCGAGTGGTGACGTCACTCGTAGCTTTTCCTCAGTTTAGCTCTCTCGGCTAATAGAGCGTACCAACTCTTTCAATAAGAGGGGTGTTCTAATAACTAGCATGAGCATAACACAAATTCGGGTGTTATGGCAAAAATTCGGCTATCAAATTTATCGGGTTAACGGCGGTAATAACTTTTAAATATTTAAGGCAATTAATGCATGTGCTGCACTACCCACTCACGCATTGTCGCGTTCAATCTATAATGGCACCATTTTATGTATACATAGAGTTTAAAGGCAACGCTAAATGATTAGAGAGAATTTTGGCAGCATTTGAAGCTTTTTTTTTAATTGGCTAAAGCCTTACAATCCCTCTCTCAAAAATTAGAAATATAGTGGGAAGCAATGTGGGGAAGAAAGGTAGTAGTTGATCTTTTTCTTAACACCCTATTTTATTTCCCAATGCAGAGAAGATACAGTACTGCCTAAAACTGTCTGCCTAACAGGACACATGCCTAAAACTTTTGCACAGTACTGTACATATATATATATATATAAAATTTTATAACCAAAAATAGGCACTTAACCAAAAATAGGCACTTGCCCTAAACTTTTCTTGAATGACGTATATATATATATATATATATATATATATTTATATTTTTTTTGAAGTACTGTATATCAATTGGTACCACTACGCACAGTCATGGTTGCACTTCCCATCATGCATTTGGGCAGAAGTTAAATGGCTACAGTATCATTTACTGAACTCTCCACAAATACACTAGATGGCAATATTTAGTCACAATATACAAGGTCACATTTATCCTTTATGAATTACAAGTCTTTCTATCCGTGGATCCCTCTCACAGAAAGAATGTAAATAATGTAAATGCCATCTTGAGGATTTATTGTCGTAATAAACAAATACAGTACTTATGTACTGTATGTTGAATGTATATTTGTCCGAGTTTTATACATTTTTTCTTAATGCATTGCCAAAATGTATATGATCGGGAAAAATTATCTGGAATGACTGGAATTGAATCGGGAGCAAAAAAAAAAAGCAATTATTGCATAACAATAAACTAAATAGTTTATCTAGCAATTAATGAAACAACTGGAACAGTAACTGAAGAAAAAATTAGCACAGAACATGAACTTTGAACGTTATTTACAGAGCCGCATTGCATGCTGGGAGGCATCAGGCACGAGTGGCAATATGTTGAACAACAATACTGTAAATATGTTTGTACGGAAAAAAAAAAATTCAATCAGCGTTTGCTAATACATTTACATCTGAAACAAATTACGCGATTAATCTCGACTTTATTAGAATATCCTACAGTGAATGAATCCATGGATAAAAGAAGATTTTCAAGCCACTGTTAGGATTTCAAGACTGGGTCGCCTAGCAACACTTTGATTGGTCTTCCTTGTCGTGGCACTCAAGGAAATGACGGTCAGGAGGCAGCAGATATGAAACGCTCTCCATCTTCTCCATGTCTTCCCTCAGCTTGTTTAGCAGCACTTTAGGTTATTGGATGGCGCAAACGGAAAACTGTTTCATTTGAGAGCTTTGCCTCCACGTAGTTATTATTTTTTTAAAAAACATTCACGTGACACAAAAGTGCTTTTTGTTGTCCGGGCAGCGCTGAGGTCTGATTGAAGTGGAAGCACTGCAGCCTCTCGTGTCCCTTTAATGCTGAAGGATGACGACAAAATAATGGAGACATTTGCCTTTCTACGTTGCTTGCTGATGCTTGACAACAGATCAGGAGTTCAGGGTTGTCAGCAGGCATTAGTGTGTCAATGTATAGTTTCGGTGAGGTTCTTGGTTAAATTTTGCACTGCAAAGTTGAGTTTCAAATAGGGGTGTGAGAATAAATCTAAAACGTGATATATTGTGAGGCTTTGTAGCCGAAATTTAAAAAAGGACACCATGTGGGTGGGGGCTGATAACCGAGGAGAAAGAGGAGGGAATTGACTAGGCAGGCTAGAGCGTATATAATTCAGAAATGTTAATGTAACATGGGTTAAGATTCCCTGATTTTAGCCAGAACTTCTCATTCCCACACTCCCTGAATGCACCACGTCACATTACACCAATTATCCAATCACCAGTCACCTAGGCACTATGTAAGCTTCCGTGACTCCTCTCCCTTCAGTCGTGTGGGAGAAAAAAACTTATAGAACCAGACCTGTTAATGTGAGTGCTCAACTACATCCAAGTGAACTGATTAGTCTGAATTTTTCCATTTATTGTTAGCGGGTTAGCCACCATGCTAACTTATGCTACCTTGCATGTTAATGTGATTTCCTGTGTCTGTTGGTTCTTTAATATTGTATTTTGTTATGTTAGCATTCTGATGCTAATGCTAACATGCTAACACTATTGCATTTTCTTGTCTGTTGGTGCTTTATTATTGTGTTTTTGTGTTAGCATGCCAACATGCTAATGCTAACATGTGAATAGTATTGCATATTTGTAACTGGGTTGGTTGTTGCCTGGTACATATAATGGCCACCATTCAGCAGATAAAATTTCCAGGGCGGAGCAAGCCACAGCAAACAGACAGCGGAGTGGACCAATCAGCGACGGGCAGACGTGACGTTAATAAAACGACGAAGGCAGGACAAGGGACTTGCGCGCGAAAGGAAACATACGAGGAGAGCGGAGTTTATTGAACATGGCCAGCGCGAGACAGAATGTTGTCAATGACTCGTGTCGATGTGTTTTTGGTCATTTAAAACTGATTTTACCTGGATTGGAACATATTCTCGGCTCTCCTGTTCACCATCTGTGTTGTTGTGGAGACGACTTCCGACGCGCAAGAGTGACGTTGCTCGTTAAGAACACGTCACGCAAATAAACAAATCTGATTTGTTGATTGATTTTGTACCTGCTCGAGAGGCTGTTAACGGGCTGGGTCCCAGACTTTTCTCTCAGTGTTTGAAAAATACAGGGAAAACAGTCTGGCCGTGCCAGGCAAGGTTGGTTGGTCCATGCAGGCCAGGTGGCCTTGGGACAACTCCAACAAAAGGATGGCGAGCTAGAACTTGAGCCAGGAGCCTGACGGTCCTCTTTTTCCTTGTCTTCAACACAAGTCAGGGTCTGGTAGGACGCTCTGCAGCCTGTTTTTCTCACCCCACTACTCGGGTCAAGCATTTCCAATACCCATTCAACTTGTTACTAATCAAGCAGCACTAATGGTCACTGACCTTGTACCTCCGTAAAACTGAAGCCATTCATTCATGCTCTTGACTATTTGTAACTTCCGAACATTGGGGTGGGGAAAGTGAACTGGGTTTGTGTCCCCCGGTTGATCAACTGTAACTTGTGTACACATTGGTATTTTGTAAATATTTCTGTTTATTTTTCTGTGTCACTTTTTGTAAAATACATATTTCACTCAAACCAACTCTCTTTATTCATTGCCGCTGCCCTCTAGTAGCTGAACTAGATCTTCCTGATTTGCCCACTATTTTGTCACCTCAGTGGTGCTCTTAACAAGGCTCATACTTGTTACAGTAATTGGGGAACCCAGTATTATGTAAATCACATGTAAGTGTGGATATGTTGACATCCTATTCCCTGCTACCTCATCGCTAATCCTGGCACCGACAATCTCTCTACTTGAGTTTATCTAATTGCACTCAGTCATGCGTGAAGCCATTCAGACGTGTGATCGACCAGCAGAAAAGTGGAAATGCTGTTCGGGGGCCGCCCCAGGACCCTGGTACTGACCCAGACATCCGGAGTGGAGGGGGCGAATGTGCCTCACTCCACCCCTCACAGCTCCTGCAAAGGGGCCACCGTCATTCCCCCAACCTTTGGACTTGACACGGCTCGTCATGACAACCTTTGACTGACATAACTCTTCTTTGAAACCTTGTGACTCGCATCGACTCGACATGACCTCGAGATTTAACTCGACATTACTTAGTGACTCGACTCGACATAAAGTCAAAACTCGATAATCTTTGACTTGACAAAACTCGTCTTTACAACCTTGTGACTGAGTTCAGCTCGACTCGACATGACCTTGAGAGTCAACTTGACGTAACCTTGTGAATTGACTCGAAAGAACCTCGTGACTCAACTCGACATAACATCATGAATCAATTCGACAAACTTGTGACTTGGCTCGACTTGACATGACCTTGAGATTCGACTCGACTCAACATAACCTTGTGACTCTACTCGACTCATCTCAACATAACCTTGAGACTCAACAACCCTATGACTTGACGCAACCCGTCATGACAACCTTTGACTTGACATGACACGTCTATACAACCTTGTGACTCGGCTCGACACAACATGACCATGAAACTCGATTCAACTTGACATAACCCTGTGACTTGACTCGAGATATCCTCTTGACTCAACTTGACATAACCTCATGATTCAACTCGACAATCTTGTGACTTGATACGATTATTCTTTAGAGCTTTTGACTTAACAACACTCATCATACCCATCTTGTGACTTGGCTCAACTCGACATGACCTCGAGATTCGACTCGACATGACCTTGTGACTCGACTCGACATGACCTTGTGACTCGACTCGACATGACCTTGTGACTCGACTCGACATAACCTTGTGACTCGACTCGACATGACCTTGTGACTCGACTCGACATAACCTTGTGACTTGACAGAACCCGTCTTAACAACCTTTGACTTGACATGACACACTTTTACAACCCTGTGACTCGGCTCGACATGACATGACCTCGAGAGGCAACTTGACTCGACATAACCCCGAGACTCGACTCGACATAACCTCGTGACTCAACTCGAAAAACTTTTGACCTGACATGACTTGTCTTTACAACCTTCTGACTCGACTTGAACTCGAGACTCGACTTCACGTAACCTTGTGACTCGACTCAACTTGAAAGCTTGACCTTATGACCCTACTCGACATAACCTCGTGATTTGATTCGACTTGAAGTGACTTGTGTTTCCAACCTTTGACTTGACACGATGCGTCTTTACAACCTTGTCACTCAGCTTGACTCGACATGACTTCGAGACTTGACTCGACATAACCTCAACCACCTTTTGACTTGACACGACTCGTCTTTACAACCTTATGACTCGGCTCAACTTGACATGACTTCAACACTCGACTTGACTCGACATAACCTTGTGACTCTATTCGACTTGACTCAACTTGGTATGACACGACTCGTCTTGACAACCTTTGATTTGACACGACTCGTCTTTACAACCTTGGGACTCGGCTTGTATCGTCATGACATCCAGGCTCGACTGGACTCGACTGGACATAACCTCATGACTCGATTCGACTTGACTTGTCTTTACAACCTTGTGACTCGGCCTGACTCAACCTCCAGACTCGACTCAACTTGATAGCTTGACCTCATGACTCGACATAGCCTCGTGATTTGATTCGACTTGAAGTGACTCGTGTTTACAACCTTTGACTTGACACGACGCGTCTTTACAACCTTGTCACTCGACTCGACTTCAAGACTTGACTCGACATAACCTCGTGACTCGACTCACCTCAAAATAACCTCAACAACCTTGTGACTTGACACGGCCCGTCTTGTCAACCTTTGACTTGACACAACTCGTCTTTACGACTTTATGACTCGGCCCAACTCGACATGACTTCAACACTCGACATAACTTTGTGACTCTATTCGACTTGACTCGACTTGGTATGACACGACTCGTCTTGACAAATTTTGATTTGACACGACTCATCTTTACTACCTTGGGACTCGGCTTGTGTCGTCATTACCTCCAGGCTCGACTCGACTTGACTCGACCTAACCTCATGACTCGATTCGACTTGACTAGGTATGACACAACTCGTCTTGACAATTTTTGATTTGACACGACTCGTCTTTACTACCTTGGGACTCGGCTTGTGTCGTCATGACCTCCAGGCTCGACTCGACATAACCTCATGACTCAATTCTACTTGACTCGACTTGGTATGACACGACTCGTCTTGACAACCTTAGGACTCAGCTTGACTCGTCATGACCTCCATGCTCGACTTGACATGACTCGACATAACCTCGTAACTCAACTCGACTTGCCCACAACAAGTAAGACTCGGGACTTACTTGTGACCTGGATCATGGTAACTCGTGCAATTGTCTACCCGTTCATGCTTATCGCATCTGGGCGCTATTCACATTTGTTCCGCCACTGTATCAGTGTATATTTTAAAGTTAAATGACTAATTCATTCCTTTGCAAGTAAAACTTCATTCTAAAATAAATGTTTCAAATGAGGTTTAAGATTTGAAAGTAAGAGTGTTTAAGTCATCACTATGGTTGACATGCCAATGCTTCATTCTACAGTGGCTGCTGTCGCTGCGGCGGACGGATAAGACAGATCAGGAGCAATATAGCTGGTGCGCGTGCAAGCGCGCATTCCATTCTTTAATTCCCAACTTGTCTGTCTCTAATCAGATGATCCGACTTCCTCCGATTCAAGCGGCAAAATCAATCTGTCAACGTAAAGCGCGACAATCACAAGATCGCCACGAAGCAACGCATATGATGTTTTTTATTCTGATAGCAAATATTTGGCCAACACCATGAAAAAATGTCCATTATTTGTCGGGTGGTTTGTTGATGCCGGTGATTTTTATGGCATTTTTTGCTGAAATGTAAAAATTTACAAAAGATTCAAGTACCTTACAGTCAGAGGACTATACTCCTGAGTAATACCTGCAAGAAATGGCGGTATTTGCCAGTCTCCTCGTGTCCTCGGCACGCGGGAGGATTGCACAAAGGCTCGCATTGATAGCCGAGGCCTCGCAAATGAGGACAAGCAGACGTCCGTCAAACACCAACAAGCACACTTTTTCACTTGCCATTCAAAAAGTGAGCTTAAAAAGCTTGATTGAATTGTTGAATGACAAAGTCTCCACGTTAGAATGTCACTTTTCGGGAAATGAACTCTACCGGTGCCATTGACGGTGATAGACGAACAAACAAAAGTAACATGTAACATGGTGTAAAAAGTATATACAGTCCCTGACAAAAGTCTTGTCGCTTATCAATTTTGTAGAAACAATTGCTAATAACCTGACTTTTAATTATTCAAGTGGTTTCAGAAATGGCTCATATGAAAGCTAAGACCCTCCCAAATGATGGTAAACGTACAAAAATATATTTGTTTTATTGAAAAAAGATTTATCATTTAATGAAGACGTAAAGGTTAAATTTTGGCAAGACTAAAGTTTTGTCCCATACAAAAAGTAGTGTGAAAATTGAAAAAAAAAAAAAAAAAAAACATTGGAACAAAGCAGTCTTGAATGCCTCCCAGAGTTCATCAACTTTCTTGGGTTTCATCTTCCATGCTTCCTCTTTCATCCCACCCCAGACATGCTCAATGATGTTCATGTCAGGTGACTGTGCTGGCCAGTTCTAGAAGATCTTGATCTTCTTTGCCTTGAGGAACTTTGAGGTACAGATTGAAGTATGCGATGGAGCACCATCCTGCTACAGATTTTGTCCCTTTTTATGGTTCGGAATGTAAGAGGAAGCCAAGATTTGTTGATATTTCAGACTATTTATCTCTCAGGGTGCAGACAATTAAAAAAACGTGTGGCATTTGCCAAGGCCCAAAGCCTGTCAAAAGGACGGACACTGGAAAAGTGGCAAAAGGTGGATTTTTCAGATGAATCTTACATTAAGTTACACCACAGTCGCCACAAATATTGCAGGAGACCTACTGGAGCCCGCATGGATTCGAGATTCACTCATACAAAACTGAAGTTTGGTGGTGGCAAAATCATGGTCTAGGGTTACATCCTGTATGGGGGTGTGCGAAAGATCTGCAGGTTGGAAGGCAACATAAATAGTCTGAAATATCAACAAATCTTAGCTGCTTCTTACATTCCTAACCATAAAAAGGGACAAATTCTACAGCAGGATGGTGCTCCATCGCATACTTCAATCTCAACCTCAAAGTTCCTGAAGGCAAAGAAGATCAATATCTTCCAAGTCTGGCCAACCCAGTCAGAATTGAGCATGTCTGGCGTAGGATGAAAGGGGACGCATGGAAGACGAAACCCAAGAATGTTGATGAACTCTGGGAGGCATGCAAGACTGCTTTCTTTGATGTTCCTGATGACTTCGTCAATAAATTGTATGAATCATTGCTGAAGCCCATGGAAGTCATACAAAATATTAAATTTGGATCTCACAGCACCACTACTTAATCCGCTTATGTTATGTAACATATTTTTGTATTTGAAGTACATTTTTTGTTCAATTTTAACACTATTTTGTGTCGGCGACAAAACTTTTGTCTTGCCAAAATTTGACCTTTATGTCTTCATGAAATGATAAATCTTTTTTCAGTGAAACAAATATATTTTTGTACGTTTACTATCATTTGGGAGGGTCTTAGCTTTCATATGAGCCATTTCTGAAACCACTTGAATAATTAAAAGTCAGGTTATTAGCAACTGTTTCTACAAAATGGATAAGCGACAAGACTTTTGTCAGGGACTGTACACGTTAAATGTGCAATTAATAATTATCTGGGTCTTTTTCAAAGACCCAAATAGTGTTATTCTGTTTTGTTTTTTGTTTTTTTAAAAATGGGATTTCTTCGGGGCACCGGACAGCCCGAACCATTTGACCGATCGGCACGATTCAAATATCGAAATGACCTGAATTTTCACGCGACACAAGGACTTTTTAGAAAAACCCCGAAAAATTTTCAGTTCGCCCGCAAATGATTTTTCAAAAAAAGAAGAAAAAAAAAAAAACTTTTTCAAAATGTATTTTGTCTTACCATTTTTGATCAAAATGTATAATTTGGACATCAAATATTTGAAAAAAATTTACAGTTCCCCGGAAATTTGCCTCAAACTTTCCCATTCATTTTTAACG
This sequence comes from Corythoichthys intestinalis, assembly GCF_030265065.1. Classification (NCBI taxonomy): domain Eukaryota; kingdom Metazoa; phylum Chordata; class Actinopteri; order Syngnathiformes; family Syngnathidae; genus Corythoichthys; species Corythoichthys intestinalis. Next base: position 3,343,429 of record NC_080395.1, read on the forward strand.
GGATGAAGCGTTGGTTCAAACTTCCCATTTCTTCTAATGGAATTTCCAATGGAATTTACATTGCATTGATGCCATTGATGGCCATGTAAATCGAATCTATTGATGTCAATATACTTGGATTCCGTTGACGCATATGTAAGTCGATGCCATTGACGGCCATGGACGTCCAAATTTCCCATTTTCAATAATATTTACTTTGTTTAATGCCATTGACGGTCATGTTTGCTGATTCTATTGATGCTAATGTACTTGATTACATTGACGCAAATGTAAGTCGATGCCATTGACGGCCTTGGACGTCCAAATTTCCCATTCATTTTCAACGGCAAAACAACAAATGTCCCCAAATCAACAGGAAATGACCAGATATCAATAGGACGTGTCCCCCAAATGACCTGATATGACCAGGACATGCCCCCCCAAATGTCCCCAAATTACCTGATATGACCAGCAAACACCCCCCAAAATTTCCCAAATGACCTGATATGACCAGGACAGGCCCCCAAATGTCCAGAAATGACCTGATATGACCAGGACACGCCCACCAAATGACCTGATATGATCAGGACACGCCCCCAAATGTACCCAAATGACCTGATATGACCTGGACGTGTCCCCCAAATGTCCCCAAATCAACAGGAAGTGACCTTATATTGTCCCTGAAATGTCCCCAACCAACCTGGGCGGGGCTAAGATCTGTATCCCCACACAGCAAAGACCCAGTTTCTGGTTTCATAGTGCTGTGGTATGCGGGACTAAAAGTGCCATGGATTTAAATGCAAACATTTGTTATTAAATGTGTCATTAATTCTTTAAAATGGCAATTCCGTTCATGTTAAAAAATATATTCAATTTCATTGTTTCTTAATTATCATATATTATTTAATTCATTATTATTGGATGGTGCTATGTAGTCTCAGTGATTCATGAATTTATTTTATTTTTCAACAGAGCCGAACACCTGATTGAGCCAGGTACAGTAGGCTGCCTAAGTTAGGTGCTATTATTGTTATGTCACTGTTACACGAAATTTCCGGGTTCGCGGTGAGTCAGTAACAGGCACACTTTTGCAAAATAGACAATGTTTATTTATGACAATTGCAGAATTAATAATGTTTATTGATTACAATCTCACATAAAAGCAAGCAATACAGACATCAAATCAAGCATAGCAAGTGGTAACGATAACGCTAGATCTAGATTGTCACTTCTAATATCCCCGCGCTACCGTCTATGCACAAATACTCCTCTAACAATAAAAAGAACTCTTACCATGACAAAAGGGTGGAGAGCCAACGCCCCGATCAGAGTCAGAAGAGGAATAAAGCCAAGCGATCCGTACGTCATCCGTTGGCGGACTCTGACGGGGTGGAGAATGCTCCTGGCTTTATAACAGTACATCTCGTGAGCACGAAGGTGGCCGGCCTCTAAGCTCAGAAGATGAACCATTTTTCCCCATATTCCCTCCCCGCAATGGTATGAGATTCCCTCCCAGTTGAGGTTGTGTTACAGGGGCGCCAATATGTCGTGAGTGCAAAACACGTTATCTCGTGAGATTCCCTCCCAACTGTGGAACCCAGACGCCAGGATGGTGTGAAGAACAATAACAGGTGTCGAAGTGGCGGAGTTAACAAGGAGAAGTTGTTACAATCAAGGTGACAGAGGCAATCATACATCACAAAGGCATAATGTGCTAAAGTTAAGGCATAATATGCTAATTCACTTCGGGTCACATAATATTTTCCCCCATCAGTCACGGGGGGGCACCAGCAAATATTTTGCCTCGGGTACCAAATTGGTCATGAACAGCCCTGAGCGGTAGAAAAGGTGATAATCGCATTACAGAAACATTAATATCATCAATCTACTTACTATCAATTATCTGCTTTTCACCTGATATTCACTGGCTTTTTAAAACGAAATCCTTCCAATTAAAACCCCTTCAAAAGGTTGCCCATATTATTAAGTGGAAGGTTTTATGTGTAGAAAATGATCAGGCATCTTGCTATAATTAGCGTACATATTTCCAGCGCTAGAACGCGGACACACCAATATCACATTTGCACTGCTGGAATGTTTTTTCCACGTCTAATAAGGCTTCATTGGCATGTAGACGCATATTTGCCGTGTGTTGATAAGCGTATTAGGCACTGGGAGAGGCCTGGGCGGCGCGAGGAGAGAGAACGTTCATTAATTGCCGTTAAGTAAGGGGCAGTCATGCGATTAACTTGATGAAATATCTTAATCCCTCAAAAAGCCCTCGTTAGTAGTCGTTATTTAATGTCAACTAGCTGGGCAAGGAGAGAAATGGAATCATTGAAGTTGCCAGGATATTTATTTTACAAATTCAGCCCCCAGAGTCAGTTTGACTTAACTACATGAAATTTGGCAGACATGTCTATCACTAGAAGACCCACCAGAAAGTCTATTGAAGCCAAGGTTGGAAATTAAAAGAAAGTGGGGTAATTTGGGTTAGAGTAGCCATTTTAGGTGTAATTCCAAGGGATATTTGTATCGAGGGATTTCTTGGAAAATTCAGCCCCCAGCCTCAGTTTGACTAAACAACATGAAATTTGGCAGACATGTTTATAAATGGTAGACGCACCAAAAAGTCTCTTAAAGCCATAGTTGGAAATGAAAAGGGGGTGCACTATTTTGGTTGAAAGTAGAAATTTTAGAAGTAATTTCCAGGGATCTTTGGCGCAAGGAATTTCGTGGAAAATCCATGTCCCGGAGCCGGTTTGGCTGAACTACATTAAATTTTGGTAGACATGTCTATTATGACATTGTCTATTGTCACTGGTTAAAAAGGAACAAGAAATTGGCTATTTGCATTTAAAGCAACACATTTTGGAGTGATTTCCTAGGGTATTTGGTCCTAACATTTTATTGAAAAAGTCAGCCCCTGGAGCCAGTTACTCTAAGCAACATAAGATTTGGTAGAAATGTCTATCATCTAAAGACCCACCAAAAAGTCTCTTGAAGCACTGGTTTAAAAGGAACAGGAAGTGGGCTGTTTGGGTTTAAAGCAACAATTTTGTAGTGATTTCCAAGGATATTTGGTCCCTATATATTTATCGAAAAATTCAGCCCTCGGAGCCAGTTTCTCCCAGCAACATAAGATTTGGTGGACATGTCTATCAACTAGAGACCCACCAAAAAAGTCTCTTGAAGCACTGGTTGAAAAGAAACAGGAAGTGGGCTATTTAGGTTTAAAGCAACAATTTTGGAGTCATTTCCAAGGATATTTTGTCCTTATAATTTCTTGAAAAATTCAGCCCCCGGAGCCAGTTTCTCTCAGCAACATAATATTTGGTAGAAATGTCTATCATCTAAAGACCCACTAAAAAGTCTCTTGAAGCACTGGTTGAAAAGGAACAGAAAGTGGGCTATTTGGGTTTAGAGCAAAATTTTGGAGTGATTTCCTGGGATATTTGCTCCCAATACTTTATTGAAAAATTCAGCCCCCGCAGCCAGTTTCTCCCAGCAACATAAAATTTGGTGGACATGTCTATCATCTAAAGACCCACCAAAAAGTCTCTTGAATCACTGGTTGAAAAGGAACAGAAAGTGGGATATTTTGGTTTAGAGCAAAATTTTGGAGTGATTTCCTGGGATATTGGGTCCCAATACTTTATTGAAAAATTCAGCCCCTGCAGCCAGTTTCTCCCAGCAACATAAAATTTGGTGGACATGTCTATCACCTACAGACACACCAAAAAGTCTCTTGAAGCCCTGGTTGAAAAGAAACAGGAAGTGGGCTATTTAGGTTTAAAGCAACAATTTTGGAGTCATTTCCTAGGATATTTTGTCCTTATAATTTCTTGAAAAAATTCAGCCCCTGGAGCCAGTTTCTCTCAGCAACATAATATTTGGTAGAAATGTCTGTCATCTAAAGACCCACCAAAAAGTCTCTTGAACCACTGGTTGAAAAGGAACAGGAAATGGGCTATTTGGGTTTAAAGCTACAATATTAGAGGCAATTTCCAAGGATTCTTACCCCATAGAAATTCTTGAAAAATTCAGCCCCCGGAGCTCGTTTCTTTCAGCAAAATAAAACTTGGTGGACATTTCAATTATCTGTAGACCCACATAAAAGTCTCTTGAAGCAATGATTAAAAAGCTAGACGAAATGGGCTATTTTGGTTTAAAGAAGCAGTTTTAAAGGTCACATTCAGGTTACCAATTTAACAGTTTACCTTGGTTTTTAAAAGTCAAGGTTCTATTTTTTTTAGTTTATTAAATTTTATTCTGTCGTTTTGTCATGATAAAATCAACGTTTTGGTTTTGAATCTCCATTTTCGAGTCTTTTGGACCATTAGCGTTCAAAGACAACTCATCTATCTACAAAAACTGAACCACTAATATAAGACAAACATGGAAGTGACAGCAAATTCTGCAAATTTTTCCACCCCGCCACACAAAACCAAAGCTCGACAAAGTCAAAGACACTTTTTTTTTTCTCTCAAAATATCTGTGAAGGTCTTGTTCACGTTGCTTCTTGACAAAGCAAGTCTTCGCTTGAGAAGCTCCTCAAGCACCAGTACATAAAGATACGTCGTGCACATAAATTAATGCTATATAGCTTTTCAGAGCCGGTGGCCTTGTTGTTTATTATGCATTCACTTTCTCTACACCACTGACTTTATTTTCCCATTTGCTCTGTCAGTGCCGTGGAAGTGCTAACAGTGCAGCTTTAAGACTTGAACACTGCAAAATATAGATTTGATCGGGCTGCCGTTACTTGCATTATATTCGCATTTTAGAGGAACACTTCTCCTCTGACTTGCTGCATTATTGTCAACATGACAAATACCTCCAGCGTAAGGGGAGGGGGGGGGGAATCAATCAATACAAAAAAAGTTAAGACGCCCATGTCGGAGTGCGTCCAATTGCCTCTAAATTGAATTCCCCCGTCATGGGCGTGTAAGCATAAACCAGGACGGCCTCTGATGGATCCTCCTGAAATTAATCTGCAGTTAAGTATTGCATAGCCGCTCTCTTATGAGCCCGCGCCAACTATAAAAACCCCGCGCCGCTACTGTCTGGCATTCCTGGAGGACGAGGGAGTGGGAAAAAAGGCTGCAAATCAGCCGCGTCGTTAAGCGGCTAAAGCGAGTCTTTTGGAATTCAATTAAAAAGAACTTTAAAAGAGGAAAGCGCAAGGACACGCCATTGCTGAAAATACTACAATGCTGCAGACTTCCCTTACTGCTTTTCTTGTGTTTTATGTCATCGACAGTTGATGAGTTATCGGATTTTTCGACAAATATTTTGACGGTCGGTTAACCATTGATGATAGTGTTGCATATATTGCAAAAGTTACCATCTATAAGATTCCTATATTTTTTTCAACGGCATTTCTTACCAGCCAAAACCGTTTGACCCAAAGATGCCGTTCATACACCAAAACAAATGGAACTCGTATGACACCCCAAAAAATGATTGTTTGCCCAAAAAATGCGTTTTTTGTTTTTGTTTTTACCAAAAAGTGATTTTCTTATAACGTCACTTGTCCTTCAATTTTTGTCAAAATCACATCATTTATACATACAAAAATTCAGGATGTGAAAGAGAGCAAAAGTTCTAAACAGTTTTTGCCAAAAGATGTGCGGTGTACGGTTTGGTCAAAATTTGCCAAAAACGTACCCATTCATTTCTAATAGGCAAAATTTCCCATTCATTTCTATTGGCCCTGTTTGCCATTCATTTCTATAGCAAATAAACCTCACTTTGCTCCTCTTGATTTCCAACACAAGTGACAAAGTATGATGAGGAAGTGACCCGATATTGACAGGAAGTCCGAGATGCCTCAAAATCAACAGGAACTGTTCCTGAAAAACGTTCATATTTACAGGATATGACCCAATATGAACAGGTAGTAAACCCAAAATGCGCCAAAATGAACAGGAAGTGACACAATATCTACAGAAAGTCCAAATTGCCTCAAAACCAACAAGAAGTCACCCTGAAATACTCCCATATCATTACAAAGTGACCCAATATGAACAGAAAGTTAAACCAAAATGCCCCAAAATAAACAGGAGTGACCCGATATTGACAGGAAGTCCGAGATGCCTCAAAATAATCAGGAAATCACCTGGGAATACCACCATATCAACAGCAAGTGACCCAAAACGAGCAGGAAGTGAACCCAAATTGCCCCAAAATAGACAGGAAGTTACCCCACATCGACAGGAGGTCCAAAATCCCTCAAAATCAACAGGAAGTGACCCAACATTGACAGGAGGTCCAAGATTAATCCACAAATATTTTGATGGTCGATTAACCATCAATGATAGCGTTTTTTCAAGGTCGTTTCTTACCAGCCAAAACCATTTCACACAATGACGCCGTTCATACACCAAAACAAATGGGACTCGTATGACACCCCAAAAATGATTGTTCACCCAGCCAACTTGAGTTTTCTGACCAAAAAGTGAGTTTTCAAAACCTCCCGTGTCCTACAATTTTTGTCAAAATCACATCATTTATACATACAAAAATTCAGGATGTGAAAGAGAACAAAAGTTCTAAACAGTTTTTGCTAAAAAATGTACGGTTTGGTCAAAATTTGCCAAAAACATACCCATTCAATTCTAATAGGCAAAATTTCCCATTCATTTCCATTGGCCCTGTTTGCCATTTATTTTTATAGCAACTAAACCTCACTTCACACCTATTGATTTCCAGCCCAAGTGACATAATATGATGAGGAAGTGACCCGATATTGACAGGAAGTCCGAGATGCCTCAAAGTCAACAGGAACTGTTCCTGAAAAACTTTCATATTTACAGGCAATGACCCGATATGAACAGGTAGTAAACCCAAAATTCACCAAAATGAACAGGAAGTGACACAATATCTACAGGAAGTCCAAATTGCCTCAGAACCAACAGGAAGTCACCCTGAAATACTCCCATATCACTACAAAGTGACCCAATAAGAACAGAAAGTGAACCCAAAATGCCCCGAAATAGACAGGAAGTTACCCGACATCGACAGGAGGTCCAAAATCTCTCAAAATCAACAGGAAGTGACCCGATATAGACAGGAAGTCCGAGATGCCTTAAGATCAACTAGTAGTGACCCTGGAATGCCTCAGAAACAACAGAAAGTGACCCTAAAATCCCCCCATATTAACAGGAAATGACCCAATATGAACAGGAAGTCAACTCAAACTGCCACCAAATAAACAGGAAGTGACCCGATATCAAGAGGAAGTCCGAGATGTTCAAAATCAACAGGAAGTGATCCTGAACACCCCCCCCCCCCATACCATCAGGAAGTAACCCAATATGAACAGGAAGTGATGTTAAAATGCATCAAAATCAACATGAAATGACCCTGAAACGCCACAAAATACACAGGAAAAGAGCTTAGAATGCCTCAAAATCAACAGGAAGTGTCACTGAAATCCCACCATATCAACAGGAAGTGACCCAATATGAACAGGAAGTAAACCCACACTGCCCCACAATCAACCGATATCTACAGGAAGACCGAGATGTCTCAAAATCAAACGGAAGTGACCCGATATTCCAACTATCGCAGGAAAGCTGCCATCACAATTTCTCCAGAAATATAATTTTTTTAGTTAAGCAAAGGAAAATGGGAAACAGTAGGTTAGCAAACTTGCGTCCTCTGCTAGCTAGACTATATTAACTAATTAAATAGCTACCAAATTGAATAAACATGATAAAAGGTTGTTAAGCAGTCAACAAACAAGCCTTGATACCAGTTGTTTGACATTTCAAAAAAAGTTTGTCACCAGAAGTTTTGACCAAGCGCACAAAATAAAACCCTAGCTTTATCAACTCTGTGTTATTTTGTTATGTTTTTATCGCGGCCAGATAAGCGCCAGGCCGCGTTGCGGAGCATAGCGATTTGCCTTGCCGACTATTAAATCATCCATCTTTGCCGCTTCTGACCATCTGCTGCGCAAACAACCCGCGGGTCACACAACACAATCTCTGCAAGAAAATGTTGCAACACCGCCGCTCGTTACGCCACGGCTAGCGGAAGCAAATCATTAGCGGCGGTCCGAAGCGTGACCGTGCCGACGACGCGTCCCGTCGCTCGCTGCGTGTTAATGATTAATAATTACGGCGGCGTTTGCGCTACCAAAGCCTGGAGGGAATCGCTTCATTTCTTCATCGTTATTATTCATGGGCCGAGTAAATTGACGCTTTGGAAAATTCAGACCCCGCAGGCGGATTCACTTTGCTACGTGAAATTTGGGAGGCATGTCTATCATGAGTACGCTTAAAATGATTGCTTATAAAGCCATTTTAGAAATATTTTTAAAAATCTGTTTGTTTTTTTTGTTTAAATCCAGCGAGAGCGTGCGCAAGAGTGTGAAAGAGAGAGAGAGAGAGAGAAAAAGAGGAGAGAGAGAGAGAGCACGCGAGGAAGAGAGTGAGTGTGAAAGAGAGAGTGAGAGAGCAAGAGCGGCAAAGAGCAAGAGTGAGCAAGACGAGAGAGAGGGGGACAGAGAGAGAGAGAGAGAGAGAGAGAAAGAGAGAGAGCTTGCAAGGGAGAGAGTGAGTGCGAAAGAGAGTGAGAGAGCAAGAGCGCAAAAGAGCAAGAGTGAGCAAGACGAGAGAGGGCGACAGAGAGAGAGAAATAGAGTGAAAGAGCATGCGAAAGAGCGAGAGAGCTTGTGATGGAGAGAGTGAGTGCAAAAGAGAGAGAGAGCAAGAGCGCAAAAGAGCAAGAGTGAGCAAGACGAGAGAGAGGGAGACAGAGAAAGAGCACGAGTGAGCAAGAGAGTGTGTGCGAGAGTGAAAGACCATGCATGAGAGCGAGCGCAAAAAAATGAGAGAGCAAGAGAGTGAGCAAGACGAGATAGAGAGGGCGTACAAGTGCAAGAATGTGAGCAATATAAGAGAGAGAGAGAAAGAGGGAGAAAGAGCGTAAAAGTCCGAGAGATTGAGCAAAAGCGAGAGAGCATGCCAGGGGGAGAAAAAGAGAGCGAAAGAGAGAAAAAAGTGTAAGAGAGAGTGAGAGAAAAAGAGAGAGCGAAAGAGAGCAAAGGTGAGAGAGCGTGCCAGGGGAAGAGAGAGAGAGCTAAACAGAGAGTGTGCGAGAGAGAAAAACAGTGAGAGAGCATGCGAGGGGAGATAGTGAAAGAGTGAGTGAGAGAGAGTGCAAGAGAGTGAGAGAGAGCGAATGTGTGAGAGAGTGAAAGAGCGAGAGTGAGCAAGACGAGAGAAAGAGACAGAGAGGGTGAGAGAGAGGAAGAGCACGAGTGAGCAAGAAAGTGTGTGCGAGAGTGAAAGAGCATGCATGAGAGAGAGAGAGCGCAAAACAACGAGAGAGAAAGAGAGTGAGCAAGACAAGAGAGAGAGAGAGAGAGAGAGGGCGTAAAAGTGCGAGAGACAGAAAGAGAGAGAGTTAGCAAAAGCGGGAGAGCATGCCAGGGGGAGAGAAAGAGCGAGAGAGAGCAAAAGTGAGAGAGCGTGGCAGGGGAAGAGAGAGAGCAAGAGAGAGTGCAAGATAGTGAGAGAGAGAAAATTTGCGAGAGAGTGAAAGATTACGAGAGAGAGCGAAAGAGAAAAAAGCTTGTGTGGGAGACAGCGTCACCACAAAAGACAGCGACAGACTGAGCAAGATGAGAGCGAGAGAGAGCACCAGAGTGTGTGAGAGAGGGAGCGTATAAGAGAGAGCGAAAAAGAGAGTGAAAGAGACAGTGTGAGAGAGAGAGAGTGAGCAAGAGCATGTGAGGGAGAGAGAGAGTGAGAGCGAAAGAGAAAGTGCCGTACAGAGCACAAAAGAGCATGTGAGGGAGAGAGAGAGTGAAACAGACAGACTGCAAGAGAGCGAGAGAGAGAGAGTGAGAGAGAGAGAGAAAGTGTGCACGAGAGAGGGTGAGCAAGAGTGAGAGCCCAAAAGTGATGACGAGAGAAAGAAAAAGAAAGAGTGAGAGAGAATGAGTGCGAGCTAGTGAGTGAGCAAGACTACAAGAGAGGATAGAGACTGCATGAGAGAGAGCCAAAAAGAGAGAGTGATAGAAAGAGAGCGCGCGATTGAGAGCGAGCGAGAGAGCAGTGTCAGAGCGAGCAAGAGAGCGAGAGTGCGAGAGAAAACAAAAGAGAGCGAGAGAGTGACCAAGAAAGTGAGAGAGAGCAAGAGTGCATTAGAGACCGTGTGAGAAAGAGCGCCAGAGTGCAAGCGAGCGAGCAAGAGAGAATGAGCAGGAGAGCGAGAGTAAGAAAGTGAGAGAGTGAGGCCCGTAAAGCTAAAGTATAAATTGATTTTAAAAGAATAACAGAAAGAAATTGAAGAAAATGTTAAAAAAATAAAATAAATTTGTCAGATTAAACTTAAACATATTTTACCTAGCAACATGATTTTCTCCAATGTACCGTAATTTTCGGACTATAAACCGCTACTTTTTTCCTTCATTTTGAATCCTGCGGCTTATAGTCCAGTGCAGCCTGTTTATTGATTTAGTTGGGTTAACAGGCAACACTTTATTAGACAGCACAGTCATAAGACAGTCATAATTATGACATGACACTATCATGGGTATTACTTACTGCTTATGACAGATGTCATTTAGTGACATCTGGGAAATTATGTCATTAACTCCATTTATGTCGAGCTGGGATTTTTTGCATCCATTCAAAAGTGAGCTCATTTGCCAGATAACACTAAATGACATCTATTATAAGCATTCATTAATGCTCATGACAGTGTCATGTCATAATTATGATTAATGACAGTCTTATGACGCTACTGTCAAATAGAGTGTTACCAAATACCATAACTAGCGATTAATGAAACAACTGGAACCGTAACTGAAGACATAGTTTGCACAGAACATGAATTTTGATTCTTTAGCTTTATCTTTAGCGCTGCAGTGCATGCTTGGAGGCATGTGGGATGACAACAGTGTTGACAGCAGGTGGCAGCAGAGATTGACTGTCTCCCCCAAGGAAGCAGTGATGGCCAAATGTAGCTTCTTGAAGCAATGAAGCTTTGCAGCCAATTGGTTCAAAGCTTCATGGTGGTTTATTTTGTCTTATTACGGTCTTATTACAGTCGTATGACGCCGCTGTCAAATAAAGTGTTACCGGTTAATATCTTTTGGTGTAAATATCCCATAATACAGTTAGTACAGCTGCGGCTTATAGTCCAGAGCGGCTTATCTATGAAGAAATGCCGTTTTCGTGTCAAATTTGCGCACCTTATAGTGCGAAAATTAAGGTAGTTTTTTTAGTGTTTCCATTAGCGTATTGGTTGCCATTGATAGCAATAACCATCCCAAAGGCCACCAAGTCAACAGGAAGTGACCCCGAGGGGTTTACCTGCCAAAGTAAAGCTACCATCAACATTTCTCTACATATTGCATTTTCTAGTCACTTCACAGTGACAGTGGCAGTCCTAGTTAGCAAAAATAACCGCCCTAAGACAAGGAAAGAAATGTAATGACACAATCACAAACTCGCAGGGACACTGATTTCATAAAAGCGAATGAATGACAGCAGGCTAAATTATGCCTTTTAAATTTATTTGGCTAACGGCCTCAAGATGAATAGCACTTTGAACTCCGCGAAGGATGGATTCCACCTCAGAAAGCAAAGTCGACTCGCAGCAGCGGGTCGTCTACATGCAGCTGCTCCCTCTTCTCCTCCTCGCCAACAGAAATTATTGAACCAAACAACTCACTTAAGCAAACTCCCGCACTTTGAAATTCGACAAGCGTATTGAGCTCAGAAGCGGACAGACGCCATGTTTTGCAAGGCTTCCAATTGATTTAGTCAAAAAAAACAAGCTTCCACCGTCCAAAAACACCATCCCAAAAAACAGTTCCAAGGACGGCGATAGACGTCCAATTCATTGAGAACACGATCAGCCCCCCACTTCAAATGGATTGGACGTCTATCTCCGTCAAAGGCGGCCGAAGAGCTAACTGCGCAGAGTAAAAATAAAATGTTCCTCCCACTTTTTCCACCTCATTGTGGCCTTTCACGGCGGTGGAGACTTAAGCAACGGATCACTTGACAGGAATCGGAAAAGGTCAAGTAGCAGACCGGCAACAGTGCGGCCGGGTGTCAAAGGTGCGTGGGTGTCATTTTCAGTCCATCCAGAGTCAAAACAGGAAGTGAATCAGTCCCGATAAAGGGTTCATAAGTTTTGAGCGCACTTAAAATGAAAGAATTCGAGTTTAGAGCACTTTTCCTTGCAATACAGTCCCTGACAAAAGTCTTGTCGCTTATCCATTTTGTAGAAACAATTGCTAGCTAACCCTGCAAGCAGGTCTCAACAGGCCCTCGGGAGTCCTGTGTCGATTTCTCCAATTTCTTTTCGGTGATTTTTGTGTGGGCTCAGTAGGATTTTTTTCCCTTCCAGGAGGAGTCGGTCTCGTAAAAAAGGCCATTTCCTGTTCCCAGCAGGGGGCGCCAGGGCTAATGGGTGATATTTCAATGAAGTCAAGTTCAGGCTGGGATACATCACGTACATGGCAAATATGAAAACGATTTAACGTTGTATGGGAGAGTTATTAGTCAGTTTCTGAATTTGGTGTTTTGTCAAAAAATGTCCGAGTTTGGCACCCCATCGACTTTGGCACGATGAAAAATACATTGTATCTTTTGTTCTACTATAGATGAAGTAGCAGAGTGTGAAGCAACAGCCTTAATGAGTCAAAGCAGTTCTTCACTGCTATCATCAGATGAACCGATTTATCCCTAATATATTTCTTTGAAAAGTACATAGTATTTTTTTCTCCCACAGAAGAAGTAGCAGAGTGTGAACCCTAAGCCCTAACCCTAAACCCAAACCCTAAAACAAAAACAAAAAAAACGGCCCACACAGGTCAGGCCCGTGAATGAAAACTCACCATTTTAATATGTGCAAATTTTGGTGAGTTTTCGAGCATGTTCAGAACTTCAAAATGGCCATTTTCATTTGCCTGGAAGAAGCCCTAACCCTAAACCCTAACCCAAATCCCCAAATAAGCCCGACTTTGGTACTCGCCCAGGTCAGGCCCGTGAATGAAAACTCACCATTGTGATAACTTAACATCTCATATGTCTGATGAAGAGTCTCACCAATTTTAAGGAGGATCCAACTAACTGCCTTGGCGCAATGGTCTCAAACGTGCACCCTGGTTTTCGACAAAAATGGCATGTTTTTCAATATCCAATCCAAAATACCCGATTTCCTGTTGGGTTTGGAATATGGGTGCAAGTGACTTTTTGAAGCACTTTTGCACAAGGTATCGACTCGCCAAATTTCATCGCTCTATGTTCGTGCTGCAACGATTAATCGATTAACTCGAGTATTCGATTAGAAAAAAAAGATTCGAATTAAATTTTGCCGCTTGAGTATTCGTTTAATTTCGGTGACGTTTTAATGGTTTATTTTGAAAGTGTTTGCATTTAGTTTTATTGATTTGGGTGGATACACTGTATTCTATTCTGCCTCATTTCACATGACTGAATCCTGGTGCCCCCTGTTAAGACCCACACAAGCTACGTTTTTGTTTGAGCGAATGTTTTTTAATGCATTAGTTATTTAGTTTATAGGTATTTTTAGCCTATTTTTGTGGAAACTGAGTCTGAATCATTTGTTAAGAGCATTGTAAAAAAACGTTAGCATTTTATAGCATTTAAATTAGCGGACTTCTGCTATGTAAGTTAGCCAATTGTTCTTTTGTTGTACATAGATCCTCATATATTTATTTTTTTCTCCGTTTGAGGCTCAGCTCAGGTAATTTAATTTTTCATGTTCCTTATCCGATTACTCGATTATTCGAACTAATAGTTCATCGATTAATCGACGACTAAAATAATCGATAGCTGCAGCCCTACTCTATGTTGAAAAAACCTAAATGGAGAGGCCTTTTTTACAAATTCCACGGGGCGCCACTGAGCCATTTTTTGACATTTTTTCACAACGTTACCAAATTATCGAAATTTTCGCAAAGATGCATGTGTTTCGAGCATGTTCAGAACTTCAAATTGGCCATTTTCATTTGCCCGGTAGAAGCCCTAACGCTAACCCATAAAGCTAATCCCCAAATAAGCCCGACTTTGGTACTCTGCCCAGGTTAGGCCCGTGAATGAAAACTCACCATTTTGATAACTTAACATCTCATATGGCTCATGAAGAGTCTCACCAATTTTGAGGAGGATCCAACTAACTGCCTTGGCGCAATGGTCTCAAACGTGCACCCTGGTTTTCGACAAAAATGGCATGTTTTTCAATATCCAATCCAAAATACCCGATTTCCTGTTGGGTTTGGAATATGGGTGCAAGTGACTTTTTGAAGCATTTTTGCACAAGGTATCGACTCGCCAAATTTCATCGCTCTACGTTGAAAAAACCTAAATGGAGAGGCCTTTTTTACAAATTCCAGGGGGCGCCACTCAGCCATTTTTTGACATTTTTTCACAACGTTACCAAATTATCGAAATTTTTGCAACGATGCATGTGTTTCGAGCATGTTCAGAACTTCAAATTGGCCATTTTCATTTGCCTGGAAGAAGCCCTAACCCTAAACTCTAACCTTAATCCCCAAATAAGCCCGACTTTGGTACTCTGCCCAGATCAGGCACGTGAATGAAAACTCACCATTTTGATAACTTAACATCTCATATGTCTCATGAAGAGTCTCGCCAATTTTGAGGAGGATCCAACTAACTGCCTCGGCGCAACGGTCTCAAAGGTGCACTCTGGTTTTGACAAAAATGGCACGTTTTTCAATATTCCATCCAAAATACCCGATTTCTTGCTAAAAATGGACCATTACGTCTTCATTAAATGATCAATCTTTTTTCAGTGAAACAAATATATTTTTGTCCATTCAACATCATTTGGGAGGGTCTTTCATATGAGCCATTTCTGAAACCAATTGAATCATTAAAAGTCAGGTTATTAGCAATTGTTTCTACAGAATGGATAAGCGACAAGACTCACAGTGGGGCAAATAAGTATTTAGTCAACCACTAATTGTGCAAGTTCTCCCACTTGAAAATATTAGAGAGGCCTGTAATTGTCAAAATGGGTAAACCTCAACCATGAGAGACAAAATGTGAGAAAAAAAAAAATCACATTGTTTGATTTTTAAAGAATTTATTTGCATATCATGGTGGAAAATAAGTATTTGGTCAATACCAAAAGTTCATCTCAGTACTTTGTTATGTACCCTTTGTTGGCAATAACGGAGGCCAAACGTTTTTGTAACTCTTCACAAGCTTTTCACACACTGATGCTGGTATTTTGGCCCATTCCTCCATGCAGATCTCCTCTAAAACAGTGATGTTTTGGGGCTGTCGTTGGGCAACACTCCCTCCACAGATTTTCTATGGGGTTGAGATCTGGAGACTGGCTAGGCCACTCCAAGACCTTGAAATGCTTCTTATGAAGCCACTCCTTTGTTGCCATGGCTGTGAGTTTAGGATCATTGTCATGCTAAAAGACCCAGCCACGTCTCATCTTCAATGCCGTTGCTGACGGAAGGAGATTTTCACTCAAAATCTCTTGATACATGGCCCCATTCATTCTTTCCTTTACACAGATCAATCGTCCTGGTCCCTTTGCAGAAAAACAGCCCCAAATCATGATGTTTCCACCCCAATGCTTCACAGTGGGTATGGTGTTCTTTGGATGCAATATATTCTTTCTCCTCCAAACACGAGAATCTGTGTTTCTACCAAAAAGTTCTATTTTGGTTTCATCTGACCATAACACATTCTCCCAGTCCTCTTCTGGATCATCCAAATGCTCTCTAGCGAACCGCATATGGGCCTGGACGTGTGCTTTTTTTCAGCAGGGGGATACATCTGGCAGTGCAGGATTTGAACCCCTGGTGGCGCATTGTGTTACTGATAGTAGCCTTTGTTACTGTGGTCTTAGTTCTCTGTGGGTCATGCACTAGGTGGTTCACCGTGTGGTTCTGGGATTTTTGCTCACCGTTCCTGTTATCATTTTGACGCCACGGGGTGAGGTCTTGCATGGAGCCCCAGATCGAGGGAGATTATCGGTGGTCATGTATGTGTTCCATTTTCTAATAATTGCTCCCACAGTTGATATCTTTACACCAGGGTTGTCCAAACATTTTGCAAAGGGGGCCGGATTTGGTGTGGTAAAAATGTGGAGGGCAGACCTTGGCTGACATCCATTACGTAAAACAATATATTTAAGGAAATGTTCGCAAGCAATCTATGTGACACATTTGCTTTATTTATTTTTTTTTTTGGGTGCGGAAACGAATCGATTATCTCCAGTATTCGATTAAAGAAAAAAAGATTCGAATTAAGTTTTGCTGCTTCGAGTATAGGTTCAATTAAAGTGATACACTGCCCTCTAGCCTGCCTCATTTCACATGGCTGAATCCAGCTGCTCCATGTTTAAACCAACATAAGCCAAGTTTTTGTTTGAGCTATTTTTTTTTTTTTTTTTTTTTGATGTATTGGTATATTTAGCAGTTTTTTTTGTGGGAATATGTGTCTGAACCACATGTCAAGAGCATTGCAAAAAAAAAAAAAGTTAGTATTTTATCGCATTTAAGCTAGCAGACATTTGCTATGTAAGTTAGCCATGGTTCTTTTGTCAATCCTTATTTTTTATACCGTTTGAGGCTCAGCTCAGGTATTTTAATTTTTCATGTTCCTTATCCGATTCCTCGATTATTCGAACTAAATAGTTCATCGATTAATCGATTCGTCTCTTTGCAAATGAGGCAGACAAAGCTGTTGCGTATTTTAGTGAAAAAAATAGTCCAATTTCCACCTATCCCTGAAGCGTCGGCCGTCGCAGTCAACAGTTTTTGTTGATTGTCGCCATTTTAGAAAATAGGGAGTAAAGGGTCACATGGGGTAATGTTGCTTAGAGTGCTGCTGCCTTTTAGTGGGTAAATGAGGAGCAGCATTTAGTGTGTAAGCTACTTCATATGCTGGCAGCAGTACTGCTGACCAATATATTATGTCTATGCGGGCCAGATGTTAATGATTATTACGACAGAGGTTGGGGGCCGGATGAAATTGGACCGAGGGCCGCATTTGGCCCCCGGGCCGGACTTTGGACATGTCTGCTTTACACCAAGCGTTTTACCTATTGCAGAATCAGTCTTCCTAGCCTGGCGCAGGTGTACAATTTTGTCTCTGGTGTCTTTCGTTAGCTCTTTGGTCTTGGCCATAGTGGAGTTTAGAGTGTGTCTGACTCAGGTTGTGGACAGGTGTCTTTTATACAGATAATGAGTTAAAACAGGTTCCATTAATACAGGTAACGAGTGGAGCCTCGTTAGAAGAAGTTAGAACTCTCTGACAGCCAGAAATCTTGCTTGTTTGTAGGTGACCAAATACTTATTTTCCACTCTAATTTGGAAATATATTCTTTAAAAATCAAACAATGTGATTTTCTGTTTTTTGTTTTTCACATTTTGTCTGTCATGGTTGAGGTTTACCCATGTTGACAATTACAGGCCTCTCTAATCCTTTCAAGTAGGACAACTTGCACAATTGTTGGTTGACTAAATACTTATTTGCCCCACTGTATGTCAGGGACTGTATATCTATAGATAGATAGAAATGGAGAGGTTGTAATTACAGATGTCTCGATCGATCGGGTCCGATCACGTCATTTTCAAAGTGTTGGAATCGGCAAAAAAATATCGGACATGCCTTTTTTTAATATATATATATATTTTTAATGAAATCGTTTTGTAATTGTATTTAACGTTACAGGCATAATATGTTACACTTATCCAGAGTCTTTAGTTTAGACTTAAGGTAGGGTTATCAAATTTATCCCGATAATGGCAGTAATTAATTTTTTAAAAAATGTATCACGTTAAAATATTTAAGGCAATTAATGAATGCGCTGCATGACCCACTCATGCATTGTCGCGCTCAATCTGTAATGGCGCCGTTTTACCTATATAGAGAGCTAAAAGGTAGCGTAAAATGAGTAGAGTCAATTTTGGCAGCCTTTGGAGCCTTGTTTTAAATAGCTGAATCCTTACAATCCCTCTCCCTACGATTAGAAATGGTAGTAATTGATCTTTTTCTTAACACCCTATTTTATTTCCCAACGCAGAGAAAATATATCAATTGGTAGCACTAAGCACAGTCATGGTTGCACTTCCCATCATGCATTTTTGCATGGCTACAGTATCATTTACTGAAAGCTCAACAAATACACTCGATGGCAATATTTAGTCACAATATACAAAGTCACATTATCCTTTAAGAATTACAAGTCTTTCTATCCGTGGATCCCTCTCACAGAAAGAATGTTAATAATGTAAATGCCATCTTGAGGATTTATTGTCATAATAAACAAATACAGTACGTATGTACTGTATGTTGAATGTATATATTCGTCCGAGTTTTATTCATTTTTTTCTTAAGGCATTGCCAAAATGTATATGATCGGAAAAAATATCGGGAATGATTGGAACTGAATCGGGAGCAAAAAAAACATTCGGATCGGGAAATACCGGCATCGGCAGATACTCAAACTAAACCGATCGGGATCGGATCGGGAGCAAAAAAACATGATTGGAACAACCCTACCAATAAATTCATATTATTTTTAAAAATTGAGTTTTATTTTTGTTTCATATTGCATGCTATATAAAACGGAAGATTAGTCACCAATTTGTAAGGGCATACGTCACTATTTGAAAGATTGCCAACAGCCTCGGGTTGACAGGTATGTACATATACTACAAGTAAAAGTAGTCATCCCAAAAATTGCCATATGTAAAAAATCTGCCATCTGCCAAAAGCCATTTTGCCATATTTCAAATAGCACTTTTTGTTCTCGGCCCTGCTGAAAGAAATACACAAAAATCAAATTTTGACTAGAACAATCTACAGAAATGAAACGTCACTCATCCAAACAGCATGAGTGCCCTCTTGTGGAGGTTTTCTCTCTCTTTCTCTCTGTCGGTGCCAAATAAAAACTTAAAATCCGCGTTTTTGAGTCATTTTGACTCTTAATTTTTGACTTGATTTTCAATGTAGCTACGTGATTGAAACAGCCGGTGTAATCATAGGACTTCCAAATGCAAGACTGTTTGTGGACCCATACGAACCCTGCTCACAATACAAACTGTAGATACACGCACATACCAACAAAATCACTCCTTCACGCCCCCAGTGATTTACACATACTCACTCAGTCAGTCACTTGCTAAACCAAACAAACAGTCTTGTGTTAAATCAGGATACCACTAAATCCCTGAAGTGAAAGTGAAAATGAGAGGCGAGGACGGAGGGGGGTCAACAAGGAAGGGGGTGAGACGGGATTAGCGGGATAATGCGAGCAGATGGAGGGAGGTCGTGGCTAAACTCTCCAAACAGATTAAACCTTCGTGGCGCGAGCGGCCCGCCAAAGACGGCGCGCTCCCCTTCGCACCGGAAGGGTCGCCCAGCCCCTGTTTACGCTCAAATTTAGGACGCGCAGCTGGCTGTAATCCTCCAATACCGCGCTCGATATCTAAGTGTATTTAGGTATGCGGATTACGGCGGATTAGACGCTCAGATGTGCTTTCTATGCACTTTGTGGACAGGTTGTATCAACAAATACTCTAGAAAAAGAACACCCAAATGGCACGCGGATGTGGATTAACCTTAGGGGCCCCTCAATTACAATATCAGGGCCTGTAATAACAATAATAATAGCAACAGTATTGAGTACAGTACAAAAAGCATAGAAAAAACAACAAAAAGATGCACTGAAAGCAGCAATACAGGGCAGATTAGATTAACATGTTTTCCGAAATTTCCGGGTTCGCCGTGAGTCAGCAACCAGCACACTTTTGCTCAATAGACAATGTTTATGGATTAGAAAAGGCAGAATAAATTAGATTTATTGATTACAATCCCACAAGAGCAAGCAACAAGTATCAAGAACAAGCATAACAAGTGGTAACGATGACGTTAGATGTAGTTTGTCAATCCCAGAATCCCCGCGTTACCGTTACAGCACAAAAAAACTGTTCCTTAACAATGAAAATCGCTTACCGTTGACAAATGAGCGGGGACCCACTGCTCCGGCAAAGCAGCAAAGGAACAAAACCAAGCGACCCGTACGTAATCCTCTGGCAGACTTCGGGGGGGTTGGGGAATCTACCGACTCTTATAAGCACATCTGATGCGGGGATGCGGGTGGCCACTCCTCGCCCCCACGAAAACGCACCACCCGAACTCGTGAGAACCCCCCCCCCCCCAAGGGTATGAAATTCCCCCCAGTTGAGGCTCCCAGCGGTTAAAGTAGAATGTTTATTTAAGTTATCTCATGAGATTCCCTCCTAACTATGGAACTCAAGCGCGTACTATGGTGCAAAACAAGTTATCTTGTGAGATTCCCTCCTAACTATGGAACCCAAGCGCGTAAAAAAACAATACTATGGTCACAGAGGCAGTCATACATCACAAAGGCAAAATGTGCTAATGATAAAGCATCACATAATATTTTCTCCCATCAACATGGCAACACATAGGAAACTGAAATCTAATTGGACGGAAAAAACAAACACATTGGCAGGGATTGGTGGCGTTTGTTGTAAGATTTTGCAACTTTTCAACAAATTGAACAGCTTTTGACTGGCTGCAAGTGATTGAGATAGACGTCCAATCCATTTGAACAGGAAGGCTAGAATTCAATGAAGATGTTCCAATGCCATTGACTGCGATCAATGTCCAATTTATCTCCATCAGTGGCTGTCAATTCGTTGTTTAAAGTGCATGTGACACGAAAAAGCATGTTTATTTCGTGATACGCTGTATTATATGCTCCTGAATGATATGTTTGGAAGCGATCCCTATATTTATTTAGTTTTTTTAATCCCACGCCATGAAAATGAGTGACTTCCAGCTTCGATCTTGTATTGAGGAGGAGGGCGCTCTGACATGTACGGATGAAGGCGTCCTCTTCACTATACAGCCGTACTGTTGTGGATGAGGACAAAGGATTCAGCTGATTTTTCGGATTAATACATTTATTTTTCGCATCAAGCCAGCCAAGCAGCTGCAGAAAAATCTTGCTGTATGAGGGAGAGGCGTGTGCACCTTTTTTGGAGTTTCAAAAGGTTCCCATTCACCGTGGATATTGGCCAAAACAAGCCCTACTACTGTGGGACCATTGGACGTACGAGGAAGTGAGTAAACATCTTGTTTTGTATTATGTCAAATACGAATACAGCGATTACATAGTAAACACAACAAATTTTCTTTAAATAAAGGACTACTTACGTTTGATCATTGATAGGCATGTAAAAAGCTCTCCTCATGCACATTAGTTGCACGTTAGCTGCACAACAACTGCAGCCGCCCTCCTCTGGGGAACGAGCTGTAAATTGCTCTCCGCTGGGCCGTTTGCCGATCGGCGAAGACAATCGACAACCCAGTCGTCATGTCAAATGATCCGGGCTAGTTATGTGTGATTGTCCGCTTCGAAGACTTTGAAACATCACTTGGTTAGCATGTCGGCTAGCTGTCACGCCTCTTGGTTTGTTTACATTCTCCGAAGCCGGGGAAGAGAAATGACATACGTCCGATTTAGGTGTCATAAAATATCGTTCAGGAGGTGCGACAGTAAAGGTGACGTCGACAGTTTTGACAATTATGGAGTAATTTTGCCATGTCGTCCTGAATAAGTGCATTTTTATTATTTCATATTCCATTTAGCACAATGGGTTTTCTGCCATATATATATGGCAGAAAACACATACGGCGGAACTTCAAGTCACCTGAGTGTTTTCCACGAAAACACTCAGGTGACTTGAAGTTCCGCTCTGAGACCCTCAATTTGGCCAGATTTCAAAATTGCCGTATATGCATGTGTGATAAATCAATGGAAAGCTTAAAATCCCTATTTCCTGGGGGAAGTAAAATTTTGAACAGGAAGGAATTTAAACAAAAATATATATATTTCATTCAAAAGTACATAGTATTTTTTTCCCACAGTAGTTTTATCCCTAAGATATGTCATTGAAAAGTACATAGTATTTTTTTCCCCCACAAAAGCAGTAGCAGAGTATGAACCCTAAACCCTAACCCTAAACCCTAACACACACACAAAAAAAAAACGCCCCGCACAGGTCAGCCCGTAAATGAAAACTCATCATTTTGATATGTGCAAATTTTGATATTTTGATATGTGCAAATGAGTTTTCGAGCATGTTCAGAACTTCAAATTGGCCATTTTCATTTGCCCTGAAGAAACCCTAACCCTAAACCCTAACCCTAATTCCAAAATAAGCCTTTGGTACTCCGCCCAGGTCAGGCACGTGAATGAAAACTCACCATTTTGATAACGTAACATCTCATATGTCTCATGAAGAGTCTCACCAATTTTGAGGTGGATCCAACTAACTGCCTCGGCGCAATGGTCTCAAACGTGCACCCTGGTTTTCGACAAAAATGGCATGTTTTTCAATATTCAATCCAAAATACCCGATATCCTTTTGGGTTTGGAATATGGGTGCAAGTTTGTGCAAATTTTGGTGAGTTTTTGAGCATGTTAAGACCTTCAAATGGGCCATTTTCATTTGCCATGAAGAAACAATAATAATAATCCTTAGCAGAACAATAGGGCTATGTGCTCGGCCCTAATTAAAGAGAAAAACCCTAATCGGAGGCGAGAGCACGCGAAACCAGAATTAAAGACGCCACGATTATAACGAGATATTATTGCGTACCTACCTTGTTTCGATCCAAAAACTCCATGTAGCTCGTATCACCAAGGGTCAAGACACAGCTGTGAATGACCACAGCCGGATTTTAAATTTTATTTTACGGGTGAAAGATGATGATATAATAAGAGTCACGATGCAGAAATCGCAGACATCAAGGGGTGGTCGAGATGTTCTTTTTCATATATTTACCCTTTTAAACGTTTTTTTTTTTTTGTTCTTTTTTTCAATTTTTCTTGGTTTGGATCGATTGTTTATCATCTAACATATCGGAAAAAATGCGACAGTAACAAAAAAAATACAATTAAGCGATAGTTATGAGGTAGATATCCGTGACTATTTTACAGACACCATTTTTTTCATTGTGACGTCATTTGTTTAAAAGTTTAAAATATGTAAGTGAATAATTTTCTAAAGTGTTTTTTTTTTTTTAAACGAAATATTAGACATAGACATTTCGAATAAGAAATATGATTACTTGCTTTCTTTTATGGCTACGTTGAAACAAAAGCGGTTGCGCGACGTCTGTAAACAGGAGTTTCCAGGGTAAAACGGACGAATTAAAAATAATTTGGGGGCTTATTGCGCCATGAATCTGCTATGGCAGCATATAGACATTGTGTTCTCTCAAACACAACAGTTCTTTTG